>NW_027206614.1:0-312687 GCF_024711535.1 Dipodomys merriami | reverse complement strand
CCCTAAACCTGCCCCTAACTCTGACCCCAACCCCAACCCTAAAACTAACCCTTACCCTAACCCTCAACCTAAACCTCACCCTAACCCTAACTCTAACCCTAAACCTCACTTTCACCCTAGCCCTCACCCTAAACCTAATTGTAACCTAATTCTCATCCTAACACTCACCCTAACTCTAAGCCTAACGCTAACCCTAACCCTAAGCCCAACCCTCACTGTAACACTAACACTAACCCTAAAACTAACACTAACCCTAAACCTAACACTAAACCTAACCCTAATCCTCAGCCTCACCCTCACCGTAACGCAAACCCTAAACCTAACCCTCCTCCTAACTCTAAGTCTAATTCTAACCCTAATCCTAACCCTCACACTCACCCTCAACCTAAACCTAATCCTAAACTTAAGACTATCCCTAACCCTAACACTCACCCTAACCCTCAGCCTAGCCCTCACCCTTACAGTTATACTAACCCTAACTCTCACACTAACCATAAACCTCACCCTAACACTAACCCTTACCCTAACGCTTACCCTCAACCTAACACTAAGCCTAACCATAACACTAACACTCACACTAACCCTAAACATCACCCTAAACCTAAACCTCACCCTAACACTAAACCTAACCCTCACCCTCACCATAGCCTTCACACTAAACCTAATTCTCATCCTCAGCATAAACCTCACACTAACCCTAACACTAATCCTCAATCTAACCGTCAACCTCACACTAACACTAACACTAACAATCACCCTAACCCTTACCCTCACCCTTACCGTAACCCTCACCCTCAGCCTAAACCTCAATTTTACCCTTACCGTCACCCACACGATAACCCTCACTCTAAACCTAACTCTCACCCTAACCCTAACTCTACCCCGAAACCTCACCCTCAGCCTAACCCTAACTCTAACCCTAACCCTAACACTAACCCTCAACCTAACCCTAACCCTAACCATCACCCTAACCCTAATCCTCACCTCCACCCTCACGCTCAGCCTAACCCTAAGCCTAAGCCTAACCCTAACCCTAAACCTCACACTCACCCTCACCCTAACCCAATTCCTAACCCTAAACCTAACCGAAAACCTAAACCTCAACCTAATCCTCACCCTAACCTTAACCCTAACACTTACCCTAACCCTAAATCTCGACCTAACCCTCCAAATAACCTAAATAAAACCATACACCTTACCCTCACCCTAAGCCTAAACCTAACCCTAACCTAAACCACAACCTAACCCTCACTCTAACCTTAACCCTAACACTTACCCTATACCTAGCTCTCGACCTAACCCTCCAAATAACCTAAATCTAACCATAAACCTCACCCTCACACTAACCCTAAACCTAATCCTAACCCTAAACCTCACCCTAACCCTAACACTCACCCTCACCCTCACCCTCACCATAACTCTAACCCTAACCCTAACAATAATAGTAATCCTAACCCTAAACCTTACCCTAACCCTAACCATAAAGCTAACACTCAACCTCACCCTAACCCTAATCCTAACCCTAACTCTCACCCTAACCCTAAACATCACCCTCACCATAACCCTAACACTCATCCTAACCCTCACCCTAACCCTAACCCTAACCCTAAACCTTACCCTAACACTAACCCTAATCCTCACCTTCACACTAGCCCTCACCTTAACCTTAATCGTAAACCTCATCCTCATTCTAACCCTGTCCCTAACTCTAAGCCTAAGCTTAACCCTAACCCTAACCCCAACCCCAACTGCAATGCTAACACTAACCCTAACACTAACACTAAACCTTAACCTAAACCTAATCCTCAGCCTCAGCCTCACCCTAACCCAAACCCTAACCCTAACCCTCATCCTAACTCTAAGACTAATGCTAACCCGAATCCTAACCCTCACACTCACCCTCACCCTAAACCTAATCCTAAACCTCACCCTATCCCTAACCCTAACCCTCACCCTAACCCTTAGCCTAGCCCTCACCATTACACTTATCCTTACCCTAACCCTCACCCTAACCATAACCCTCACCTTAACCCTAAACCACACCCTAACACTTACCCTCAACCTAACACTAACCCTAATCCTAACACTAACCCTAAACATCACCCTAACCCTAAACCTCACTCTAACACTAACCCTAACCCTCAACCTCACCCTAGCCTTCAGTCTAACCCTACCCCTCATCCTCACCATAAACCCTCCACTAACCATAACACTAATCCTCAATCTAACACTCAACCTCACCCTAACCCTAACACTAACCCTCACCCTAACCCTAACCCTCACCCTTACCGTAACCCTCACCCTCAGCCTAACCGTCACCTTTACCCTTACTGTCACCCCCACGCTAACCCGCAACCTAACCCTAACCATCACCCTAACTAAAACTGTACCCCTAAACCTCACCCTCAACCAAATCCTTACTCTTACCCTAATCCTAACACTAAACCTCACTGTAACCCTAAACCTAACGCTCACCCTCACCGTAACCGTAACTCTAACCCTAAACCTAACAGTAACCCTAAACCTAACCCAAACCCTCAACCTAAACATAACACTCACCCTAAACCTAACCCTCACACTAACACTTACCCTCAACCTAACACTAACCCTAACCCTAACACTAACCCTCACACTAACCCTAAACTTCACACTAATCCTAAACGTCACCCTAAACCTAACCCTAACCCTAATCCTCACCCTCATCCTAACCCTCACCCTAACCCTAATCCTAACCCTCATCCTCACCATATACCTCAGACTAACCCTAACCCTAATCCTCAATCTAACCCTCACCCTAATCTTAACCCTAACCTTTACCCTAAACCTAAACCTAACCCTAAAACTCACCCTTATCTTAACCCTCACCCTCAGCTTAAATATCACCATTATCCTTAACATCATCCTCACCCTAACCCTCACCCTAACCCTAAACCTCATCCTAACCCTCACCCTAACCGAATACCTAACCATCACCCTAACACTAAACCTCACCCTCACCCTAGCCCTCACCCTAACCCTAATCCTAATCCTAAACCTCATCCTAAACTCAAACTAACCCTAACCCTAACCATCATCTTAAACGTAATCCTCACCCCCACCCTCACCCTCAGCCTTACCCTAAAACAAAGCCTAACCCTAACCCTAACCTTCAAACTCACCCTCACCCCAATCCTAACCCTAATCCTAACCATAACCCTAAACCTCACCCTAACCCTCACCCTATCCTTAACCCTAAAACTAACCCTAACACTATCCCTCGACCTAACATCCAACTAACCTAAATCTAACCCTAATCCTCACCCTAACCCTAACCCTAATCCTAAACCTCACCCTAAACCTCACCCTAATCCTAAACCTAACCCTCACCCTCACCATAACTCTAACCATAACCCTAACAGTAACACTAACCCTAACCCGAAACCTAACCCTAACCCTAACCCTAATCCTAACACACACCCTCATGCTAACCCTAATCCTAACCCTAACCCTCACCCTAACCATAATCCTCACACTCACTGTAACCCTAACCCTCAACCTAACCCTCACCCTAACACTAACCCTAACCCTAAACCTTAATCTAACACTAACCCTAACCCTCAGCCTCACCCTAGCTCTCACCCTAACCCTAATCCTAACCCTAATCATCATCCTTATTCTCACCCTAACCCTAAACTTAAACCTCACCCAAACCCTAACACTAACTCTAAATCTCAACCTAACCCTAAACCTCAAGCTCAGCCTAACACAAAGCCTAACATTAATCCTAACTCTCACACCCACCCTAACCCTTACCCTAAAACTAATACTTACCCTAAGCCTAAACCTCACCCTCAACTTAACCCTAAACATAACACTAAACCTAACTCTAACCCTAAACCTCACCCTAACCCTAACTCTATACCTCACCCTCACAATAGCCCTAACCCTAACCCTAATCCTAACCCTAAAGCTCACACTAACACTAAACCTAACCCACACCGTCACCCTAACACTAAACCTAACCCTCACCCTCACCCTCACCCTAAACCTAATCTGAACCCAAACCCTCAACCTAACCCTAAACTTAAACCGAACCCTAACTCTCACCCTTAACCTAACCCTCACCCTCACCCTAACCCTTACCCTAAACCTCACCCTCACCCTAGCCCTCATCCTCAACCTCTCACTCAGCCTAACCCTAAGCCTAACCCTAAACATAACCCTAACACACACACTCACCCTCACCCTCACCCTAATCCTAACGTGAACCTTCATCTTAACCCTCCCCATAACCCTAACCCTCACCCTAACCTTAAACCACACCCTCAACCTCAGCCTAATCCTAAGCGTAACCCTAACCCTAAACTTCACACTCATCCTAACCCTAACCCTCAACCTCACCCTAACCCTAACCCTCACCATCAAGCTCAGCCTAACACTAAGCCTATCCCTAACCCTAACAATGACTTGCACACTCACCCTAACACTAACCCTAATCCTATTCCAAACCCTAACCCTAACGCTCACCCTCAAACTAACCCTCACCTTAAGCCTAACCCTAACATTAATCCTAACCCTAACACTCACCTTCAGCCTCACCCTAACCCTAACTCTAACACTAAACCTCACCCTGACCCTAACCCTAACCCTAACCCTCTCCCTAAACCTAATCCTAGCCCTAAACCTAACCCTCACCCTCACCCTCACCATAACCTTAACCCTAACCTTAACACTAACAATAAGCCTAACCCTAACCAATACCCTCACCCTAAACATAACCCTCACCCTAACCCTCACCCTAACCCTAAACCTCACCCTAACCCTAACCCTCACTCTTACCGTAACCCTCACACTCAGCCTAACCCTCACATTTACCCTTACCGTCACCCCCACCCTAACCCTCACTCTAACCCTAACCCTCACCCTAACCCTAACTCTACGCCTAAACCTCACCCTCACACTAACCCTAACTCTAAACCGAACCCTAAGACTATCCCTCCCCCTAACCCTAACCCAAACCATCACCCTAACCCTTATCCTCACCCCCACCCTTACCCTCATCCTAAGCCTAAGCCTAAACCTAACCCTAACCCTAAACCTCACACTCACCCTCACCCTAACCCTAATCCTAAACCTAAACCTAACCCTAAACCTCAACCTAACCTTAACCCTAACACTTACCCTAACCCTAACCCTCGACTTAACCTTCCAACTAAACCTAAATGTAAACATAAACCTCACCCTCTCCCTAACGCTAATCCTAACCCTAACAATAAACCTCACCCTCACCCTAGCCCTCACCTTAAGCCTAATCCTAAACCTAACCCTCATCCTAACCCTCACCCTAATCCTAAACCTCACCCTAACTTTAAGCCTAACCCTAATCCTCATCCTCACACTAGCCCTCACCCTAACCCTAATTCTAACCCTCATCCTCACCCTAACCTTAACCCTCATCCTCACCTGAAACCTCACACTAACCCTAACCCTAATCCTCAATCTAACCCTCACGCTCACCCTAACCCTATCCCTAACACTTGCCCTAACCCTAACCCTAACCCTAAACCTCACCCTTATCTTAACCCTCAGACTCAGCCTAAACCTAAACTTTACCCTTACCAACATCCTCACCCTAACCCTCACCCTAACACTAAACCTCATCCTAATCCTCACCCTAACTGTAAACCTAACCATCACCATAATGCTAACACTCACCCTCAACCTCATGCTCAGCCTAACCCTAAAACTAAGCCTAATCCTTACCCTAACCCTGACCCTCACCCTAGCCCTCACCCTAACGCTAATCCTAAACCTAACCCTCATCCTAAACCTCACCCTAGCCCCAACCCTAAACATCACCGTAAAACTAATCTTCAACCCCACTGTCACCCTCAGCCTAACCCTAAGCCTAAGATTAAGTATAACCCGCACACTCACCTTCACCCTCACCCTCACCCTACTCTTAACCCTAACCCTAACCATAACCCTAAACCTCAACCTAACCCTCACCCTAACCTTAACCCTAAAACTAACCCTAACCCTAACCCTCAACCTAACCCTCCAACTAACCCTAAATCTAACCTAAATTTCACACTCACCCTAAGCCTAATCCTAATCCTAACCTAAACCTCACCCTAACAATAAGCCTAAACCTCACCCTCACCCTCACCCTCATCATAACTCTAACCCTAACCCTAACAATAACACTAATCCTAACCCTAAACCTAACCCTAACCCTATCCCTAACTATAATGCTAACACTCACGCTCATGCTAACCCTAATCCTAACGCTAACCCTCACCCTACCCCTAATCCTCACCCTCAACGTAACCCTAACCCTCAACCTAACCCTCACCCTCACCCTAACCCTAACCCTAAACCTTAATCTAACACTAACCCTAACCCTCACCCTCAACCTTACCCTCACCTTAACCCTAATCCTTACCCTAATCCTTATGCTTACCCTCACCCTATCCCTAACCTTAACCCTCACCCTAACCCTAACCCTAAACCTAACCCTCAACCTAATCCTAACCCTCACGCTCACCGTAACACTAACCCTCACCCTCACCCTCACCCTCAGCCCAAACCTAAGCCTAACTGTAACCCTCACACTCACCCTAAACCTTACCCTAATACTAATCCTAACCCTAACCCTAACCCTCACCCTCAGCTTCACCCTAACCCTAACTCTAACCCTAAACCTCACAATCTCCCTAACCCTAACCCTGACCATAACCTTAAACCTCACCCTCACATTCACCCTAGCCCTTACCCTAACCCTAATCCTAACCCTAACCCTCATCCTAACCCTCCCCATAAACCTAAGGCTCAGCTTCAACCTCAACCTCTGCCTAATCTTAATCCTAACCCTAAACCTAAACCTAACACACACACTCCCCCTCACTCTAGCCCTAATCCTATCACTAAACCTAACCCTAATCCTAACCGTCCCCCTAACTCTTACCATAAAACTAACCCTAAATCTAACCCTTATCATAACCCTCAACCTAAACCTCACCCTAACACTAACTCTAACCCTAAACCTCACCCTCACCCTAACCCTAACTCTAACTCTAACCCAAACCATAAACCTCACCCTAACAGTAACCCTAACCCTAACCCTCGACCTAAGCCTCCAACTAAACCTAAATCTAATCATAAACCTCACCCTCACCATAACCTTAAGCCTAAACCTGACCCTAAACCTCACCCTAACCCTAACCCTAACTGTCAAACTAACCCTCACCCTCACCCTAACCCTAACCCACACCCTCACCCTCAGGCTAAATCCTAAGCCTAAACCAAACCCTAACCCTCTCACTCACCCTAACCCTAACCCTAAAACTCACCCTAACCCTAAACCTAACCCTCAACCTTAGCCTAACCCTAAGCCTATCCCTAACCCTAACCCTAACCCTCACACTCACCCTAAACCTGACCCTAATCCTACTCCTCACCCTAACCCTAACCCTCACCCTCAACCTAACCCTCACGATAAGCCTAACCCTAACATTAATCCTAATGCTAAACCTCACCCTCAGCCTCACCCTAACCCTAAATCTAACACTAAACCTCACCCTGACCCTAACCCTAACCAGAAACCTATCCCTAAACCTCTTCCTAGCCCTAAACCTAACCTTCACCCTCACCCTCAACATAATCTTAACCCTAACCCTAATGCTATCAATAATCCTAACCCTAACCCTAACCCTCACCCTAAGCATAACCCTCACCCTAACCCTAACCCTCACCCTAACACTTACCCTCACCCTAAGACTTACCCTCACCCTTACACTAACCCTAACCCTAAAACTAACCCTAACCATCAACCTAACCCTAAACCTCACTCTAACCTTAACCCTAAACCTCACCCTCTCCCTAGCCCTCACCCTCATACTCACCCTAAACTTCACACTAACCCTAACCGTAATCCTCAATCTAACCCTCACCCTCACCCTAACCCTCACTCTAACGCTCACCCTAACCCTCACGCTCACCCTAACTGTAACACTCACCCTCAGCCTAAAAGTGACCTTTACCCTTACCGTCACCCACCCTAACCCACACTCTAACGCTAACCCTCACCCTAAACCTAACGCTACCCCTAAACCTCACCCTGACCCTAACCCTAACTCTAACCCTAACCCTAATACTATCCCTCACCATAACCCTAACACTAACCATCACCCTAACCCTAATCCTCACCCCAGCCCTCACCCTCAGCCTAACCCTAAGCCTAAGAATAACCCTAACCCTAAACCTCACACTCACCCTCACCCTAACACTAATCCTAAACCTAACCCTAACCCTAACCCTAAACCTCAACCTCACCCTGACCCTAACTTTAAACCTAACACTAACCGTAACCCTAACCCTCGACCTAACCCTCCAACTAAACCTAAATCTAACCTAAACCTCACCCTCACCCTCACACTAATCCTAACCCTAACCCTAAACCTCACCCTAACCCTAACCCTAACCTCACCCCAACCTTCACCCTGACCATAATTCTAACCCTAACCCTAACAATAACAATAATCCTAACCCTAAACCTAATCCTATCCCTAACCGTAACCCTAATGCTAACACTCAACCTCACCCTAACCCTAATTCTAACCCTAACCCTCACCCTAACCCTAACTCTAAACCTAACCCTAACACTAACCATCACCCTAACCCTAATCCTCACCCCACCCTCACCCTCAGCCTAACCCTAAGCCTAAGACTAAGCCTAACACTAAACCTCACCCTCACCCTTACCCCAATTCTAAAACTAATCCTAACCCTAACCCTAAACCTCAACCTTACCCTCAACCTAAACTTAACCCTAACACTTTCCATAACCCTAACCCTCCACCTAAGCCTCCAAATAAACCTAAATCTAACCATAAACCTCACCCTCACCCTAATCCTAACCATAACCCTAAACCTCACCCTAACCCTAACACTCACCCTCACCCTCACCCTCACCATAACTCTAACCCTAACCCTAAAAATAACAGTAATCCTAACCCTAAACCTAACCCTAACCATAACCATAACCCTAATGCTAACACTCAACCTCACCTTAACCCTAAACCTAACCCTAATCCTCACCCTCACCCTAACCCTCATCCTCACTGTAACCCTAACGCTCATCCTAACCCTCACCCTAACTCTAACACTAACCCTAAATCTTACCCTAACACTAACCCTAATCCTCACCTTCACCCTAGCCCTGACCCTAAACCTAATCGTAAGTCTAATCTTCATTCTAACCTTCACCCTATCTCTAAGCCTAAACCTAACCCTAACCCTAACCCCAACCCTCACTGGATCCCTAACACTAACCCTAACACTAACACTAACGCTAAACCTAACCTAAACCTAACCCTAAACCTAACCCTAATCCTCAGCCTCACCCTCACCCTAACCCAAAACCTAACCCTAAACCTCATCCTAACTCTAAGCCTAATCCTAACCCTAGTCCTAACCCTCACCCTAACCCTAATCCTAAACCTATCCCTATTCCTAACCCTAACCATCAGCCTAACCCTTAGCCTAGCCCTTACCCTTAAACTTATCCTAACCCTAACCCTCACCCTAATCATAAAACTCACCCTAACCCTAAACCTCACCGTAACACTTACCCTCACCCTAACACTAACCCTAATCCTAACACTACCTCTCACACTAACCCTAAACATCACCCTAAACCTAAACCTCACCCTAACACTAACCCTAACCCTCACACTCACACTAGACTTCAGGGTAACCCCAACCCTCATCCTCTCCATAAATCTCACACTAACCCTAACACTAATCCTCATTCGAACTCCCAACTAGCACTGACCATCAACCTAACCCTAACACTCACCGTTACCGTAACCCTCAGCCTCAGCCTAACCCTCACCTTTACCTTTAACGTCACCCCCACGTTAACCCGCACCCAAACCCTAACCCTCACCCTAACACTAAATGTACCCCTATACCTCACCCTCTCCCTAATGCTAACACTTACCCTAACCCTAACACTAAACCTCACCCTCAACCTAACCCTAATCCTAACCCTAACCCTAAACCTCACCCTAACCGTAAACCTAACAATCACCCTCACCCTCACCCTCACCATAACTTTAACCCTAACCCTAACAATAACACTAATCTTAACCCTCAACCTAACCCTAACCATAACTGTAATCCTAACACTCACCCTCATGTTAACCCTAATCCTAACCGAAACCCTCACCCTAACCCTAATCCTCACCCTCACTGTAACCCTAACCCTCACCCTAACCCTCACCCTAACCCTAACCCTAACCCTAAACCTTAACCTAACACTAACCCTAACCCTCACCCTCAACCTAGCCCTCACCCTAACACTAATGCTAAACCTAATCCTCATCCTTACCCTCACCGTAACCCTAACCTTAACCCTCACCCTAACCCTAACCTTAACCCTCACCCTAACCCTAACCCTAACCCTAACCCTAACCCTCACGCTCCCCTTAACTCTAACCCTCACCCTAACCCTAAACATAAACTTACCCTAACTCTCACCCAAACCCTAACCCTAACCCTCCCGCTAACCCTAAGCCTCACCCTCATCCTCACCCTCAGCCTGACCCTAAGCGTAACCGTAACCCTCACACTCACCCTAACCCTTACCCTAAACCTAATCCTAACCCTAACTCTAACCCTCACCCTCAGCCTCACTGTAACCCTTACTCTAACCTAAACCTCACCCTCAACCTATCCCTAACCCTAACCATAACCTTAAACCTCACCCTCACACTCACCCTACACCTTACCCTAAACCTATTCCTAATGCTAACCCTCATCCTAACCCTCCCCCTAACCCTAAACCTCACCCTCAACCTCACCCTCAGCCTAACACTAAGCCTATCCCTAAACCTAAACCTAACACACACACTCCCCCTCACTCTAACCTTAATCTTATACCTAACCCTAACCCTAATCCTAACATTTCCCCTAACTCTCACCCTAACCCTAACCCTAAAACTAACCCATAACATAACCCTCAACCTAAACCTCACCCTAAACCTAACTCTAATCCTAAAACTCACCCTCACCCTAACCCTAACTCTAAACCTAATCCAAACCGAAAAGGTCACCCTCACACTAAGCCTAATCCTAAGATTAACCCTAACCCTAACCCTCACACTCATCCTAACCCTAACCCTAAACCTCACCCTAACCCTAACCCTCACACTCAACCTCAGCTTAACCCTAAGCCTGTCCCGAACCCTAACCCTAACCCTAACCCTAACCCTCACCCTAACACTAACCCTAATCCTACTCCTAATCCTAACCCTAACCATCACTCTCAAACTAACCCTCAACTTAAGCCTAACCCTAACATTAATCCTAACCCTAACCCTCACCCCCAGCCTCACCCTAACCCTAACACTAACACTAAACCTCACCCTAACCCTAACACTAACCCTAACCCTATCCTTAAACCTCATCCTAGACCTAAACCTAACCATCATCCTCACCCTCACCATAACCTTAACCTTAACCCTAACACTAACAATAACCCTAACATTAACCCTAACCCTTACTCTCACCCTAACACTACCCCTAAACCTAACACTAAACCTCACATTAAACCTAACCATCACCCTAACCATAAACCTCACCCTAAATCTAACCCTAAACCTCAAGCTCTCGCTAGACCTCGCCCTAACCCTAACCCTCATCCTCAACTTAAACTTCACACTAACCGTAACACTAATCCTCAATCTAACCCTCACTCTCATCCTAACCCTAACCATAACCCTCACACTTACTGTAACTCTTACCCTAAGCCTAACCCTGACCTTTACCCTTACCGTCACCAACACAGTAACCCTCACTCTAACCCTAATCCTCACCCTAACCCTAAATCTACCCCTAAACCTCACCCTCACTCTAACCCTAACTCTAATCCTAACCCTAACACTAACCCTCACCCTAACCCTAACCCTAACCATCACCCTAACCCTAATCCTCACCCCTACCGTCACCCTCAGCCTAACCCTAAGCCTAAGCCTAACCCTAACCCTAAACCTCACATTCACCCTCACCCTAACCCTAATCCTAAACCTAACCCTAACCCTAGCCCCAAACCTCAACCTAACCCTCAACCTAACCTTAACCCTAACACTTACCCTAACCCTAACCCTCCACCCAACCCTCCAACTAAACCTAAATCTAACCATAAACCTCACCTCACACTAACCCTAATCCTATCCCTGACCCTAAACCTCAACCTAACCGTAACACTCACCCTCACCCTCATCATAACTCTAACCCTGAACCTAACAATAACAGTAATCCTAACCCTCAACCTAACCCTAACCATAACCCTAACACTAATGCAAATACTCAACCTCACCCTAACCCTAATCCTAACCCTAACCCTCACCCTAAACCTAATCCTCACCCTCACTGTAACCCTAACCCTCAACCTAACCCTCACCCTAACCCTAACCCTCACCCTAAACCTCATCCAAACACTAACCCTAAACGTCACCCTCACCCTAGCCCTCACCCTAACCCTAATTCTAACCCTAATCCTCATCCTAACCCTCACCCTAACCCTAACCCTAACCCTCACCGTAACCCTAACCCTCACCTTAACCTTTATCCTCACCCTCACCCTCATCCTAAACCTAAGCCTAACCCACACCCTAACCCTAACCCTCACACTCACCCTATACCTAACCCTAATCCTCATCCTAACACTCACCCTCACACTAACCCTAATCCTACTCCTAACCCTAATCCTAAACCTCACCCTCAAACTAACCCTCATCTTAAGCCAAAGCCTAATATTAATCCTAACCCTAACCCTCAGCCTCAGCCTCATCCTATCCTTAACTCTAACACTAAACCTCACCCGGACCCTAATCCTAAACCTCGCCCACAAACTAGCCCTCACCCTAACCAGAATCCTAACCCTAACCCTCACCCTAAACCTAACCATAACCCTCACCCTCAACCTAACACTAACCCTCACCCTCAACCTCACCCTCAGCCTAACCCTAAGCCTAATCCTAAACCTAATTCTAACACACACATTCACCCTCACCCTAACCCTAAGAAAACCCTAACCCTTACCCTCACCGTCACCCTCAGTGTAACCCTAAGCCTAAACCTAACCCTATCCCTAACACTCACACTCACCCGAACCCTTACCCTAATCCTAATCCTAACCCTAACCCTAACCCTCAAACTCAGCCTCACCTTAACCCTAAATATAACCCTAAAACTCATCCTCACCCTAACCCTAAAAGTAACCCTAACCCTAAACCTCACTCTAACCCTAACCCTAAGCTGCCCCCTTACCCTAGCCCTCACCCTAACCCTAATCCTAACCCTAACACTCATCCTAACCCTCCACCTAACCCTAACCCTAACCCTCACCCTTTCCCTAACCCTCACCCTCACCCTCAGCCTAACACTAAGCCTAACCCTAACCCTCACCTTCACACTCACCCTAACCCTACCCCTAATACTAACCCTAACCCTAACCTTAACCCTCACCCTCATGCTAACCCAAATCCTAACCCTAACCTTAATCCTAACCCTCCCTCTAACTCTCACCCTAACCCTAACCCTAACACTAACCCTAAACCTAAACCTCAACCTAACCCTCACCCTAACCCTACCTCTAACCCTAAACCTCACCCTCACCCTAAACCTCACCCTAAACCTAAGCCTAACCCTCACCCTCACCGTAACCTTAACCTTAAACCGAAACCTAAAAATAACCCTAACCCTAATCCTAACCCTCACCCTAACCATAACCCTCATCCCAACCAAAACCCTCATCCTAAGACTTACCCTCACCCTAACATTAACCCTAACACTAACACTAACACTCACCCTAACACTAACCCTAAATCTAACCCTAATCATCTCCCTCACCCTCACCTTAACTCTAGCACTAACCCTAAAAATAACACTAACCCTTAACCGAACCATCACCCTAAACCTAATCCTAACACCCACCCTCACGCTCAGCCTAACCCTAAGCCTAAATCTAACCCTCACCCTAACACTCATACTCACCCTCACTCTAACTCTAATCCTAAACGTAACCCTATCCCTAAACCTCTACCTAACCCTCACCCTCACCCTAACCCTAACACTAACTCTAACCCGAAACCTCACTCTAACCCTTCCGCTAATCCTAACTCTAAACCTAAACCTCACCCTCATCCTAACCTTAACTCTAACACTAAACCTCACCCGGACCCTAATCCTAAACCTCGCCCACAAACTAGCCCTCACCCTAACCAGAACCCACACCCTAACCCAAACCCTCACCCTAACTCTTAACCTAACCCTAACACTAACCCTAACCCTAACCCTAAACCTCACCTAACACAAACCCTAAATCTCACCCTAAACCTCTCCCTCAACCTAACCCTAATCCTAACCCTAACTGTAAACCCCACCCTAACCCTAACCCTATCACAAACCCTAACTCTAACCCTAAACATCACTATTAACCTAACCCTAATTCTAAACATAACCCTAAACCTAAACATCATCCTAAACCTAACCCTAAACTTCAACCTCACCCTCACTAAAACCTAAACCCTAAACCTAACCCTAACAATTACCCAAACTCTAACCCTCACCCTAACACTTACCCTTACCCTAACACTAACCCTAACCCTAACACTAAACCTCACACTAACCCTAACCATTACGCTAACCCCAAACCTCACGATAACCCTATCCCTAACCCTCACCCTCACCCTAGCCCTCACCCTAACCCTAACCCTCATCCTCACCCTAACACTCACTCTCACCCTCACACTCACCCTCAGCCTAACCCTAACCCTAATCCTAATCCTAAGCATAACCCTCACCCTAACCTTAACCCTCACCATAACCGTAACCCTTAAGGTAACACTAACCCTAAACCTAACCCTCACACTAACCCTAACCCTAAACCTAACACTAACCCTAACAATAACCCTCAAGCTCAGCCTCACCCTAACCCTAAATCTAACCCTAAACTTCACTCTCACCCTAACCCTAACCATAAACCTGACTCTAACCCTAAACCTAAAACTCACCCTCAACCTAGCCCTTGCCCTAACCTTAATGCTAACCCTAACCCTCACCCTAACACTTCCCCTATCCCTCATCCTAAACCTAACCCTCACCCTCAACTTCACCCTCTGCCTAACCCTAGACCTAACCCTAACACACACACTCACCTTCGCACTAACCCTAATCCTATCCCTAAACCTAACCATAACCATAACCCTCCCCCTAACTCTCAAACTAACACTAACCCTATCCCTCACCCTAACCCTAACTCTAAACCTAAACCTTACCCTCAGCCTAACCCTAACTCTAACCCTAACCCAAACCCTAAACCTCAACCTAACCCTAAGCCTAACCCTCAACCTCACCCTCACCATAACCGTAACACTAAACCTAAACCTAACAATAACCCTATTCCTAACCCTAACCCTCACCCTAAACATAACTCGCACCCTAACCCATACCCGCACCCTAACACTTACTCTCACCTTAACACTAACCCTAACACTAACACTAACCCTCCCACTAACCCTCACCCTAACACTATACCTCAACATAACCCTCACCCTCAACCTAACCCTAACACTACCCCAAAACCTAACACTCACTCTAACCCTCCACCTAACCCTATATCTAAACCTCACACTCACCCTAACCCTAACCCTCATCCTAACCCTAACACTCACCCTAACCCTAACCCTCACCCTAAAAATTACCCTAACCCTAACACTAACCCTAACCCTAACACTAACACTCACACTAACCCTAACCATCACCCTAAACCCAAACCTCAAGCTAACCATATCCCTAACCCTCACCCTCACCTTAGCCCTCACCCTAACCCTAACCCTCATCCTCACCCTAACCCTCACCCTGACTCTCACCCTCAGCCTAACCCTAACCCTAATCCTAGGCCTAACCCTAACACTCACCCTAATCCTAGTCCTAACCCTAACCCTCACCCTAATCGTAACCCTCACTCTAACACTAACCCTAACCCTAAACCTAACCGTAATCCTCAGCCTCAGCCTCACCATAACCCTAACCCTCACCTTAACTCTAAGCCTAAACCTAAGCCTAACCCTAACCCTCACACTCACCCTCACCCTAACCCTAATCATAAAACTAACCCTATCCATAACCCTAGCCCTCTCCCTAACCCTCATCCTAGCCCTCACCCTTACCCTAATCCTAACCCTAAAACTCATCCTAACCCTCACCCTAACCCTAATTCTAATACTAACCCTAATCCTAACCCTCAACCTCAGCCTAACCCTAACCCTAAATCTAACCCTAAACCTCACCCTCACTCTAAACCTAACCCTAACCCTAACCCTAAACATCACGCTAATCCTAACCCTAAACCTCACCCTCACCCTAGCCCTCACCTTAACCCTAATCCTAACCCTAAACTTCTTCCTAGCCCTCACCCTAACACTAACCCTAAACCTCACCCTCACCCTAACCATAATCCTAACCCTAAGCCTCAACCTAAACCTAACCGTCACCCTCACCGTAACCCTTACTCTAACCCTCACCCTAACCCTAAACTTAACCCGAACCCTAACTCTAATGGTAAGCCTAATATTAACCCACATCCTAACCCTAACCTTCAACCTTACCTTAACCCTCACCCTCAGTCAAACCCTCACTTTTACCCTTACCGTCAGCCCTACCCTAACCCTCACCCTAACCCAAACACTCACCCTAACCCTCACCCTAAAACTAACTCTATGCCTAAACCTCACCCTCACCCTAACCATAACTCTAACCCTAACCCTAACACTAAACCTCACCCTAACAATAACCCTAACCCTAACCTTCACCCTCAACCAAACCCTCAGCCTAAACCTAATGCTAACCTTAACCCTAAACTTAACCCTCACACTCACCCTAACCCTCACCCTAATCCTAATCCTAACCCTAACTCTAACCCTCACCCTCACCCTCAGTCTCACCCTAACCCTTATTCTAACCCTAAACCTTATCTTCACCCTAACCCTAATCCTAACCCTCATCCTCACCGTAACCGAAACCCTAAACCTAACCCTAACCCTAACCCTAACTCTAACCTCCCCCTAACTCTCAACCTAACCCTAACACTAACCCTGACCCTAAACCTCACGGTAACCCTAACTCTAACACTAACCCTCATCCTAACCCTCACCCTAACCCTAACTCCACCCTAAACCTCACCCTCACCCTAACCCTAACTCTAACCCTAACCCTAACACTAAACCTCACCCTAACCCTCATCCTCACTCTAAACCTCACACTAACCCTATCCCTAATCCTCAATCATACTCTCACCCTAACCCTAACTCTAGCCCTTAATCTAACCCTAAACCTAACCCTAACGCTCACCCTTATCTTAACCCTCACCCTCAGCCTAAACCTCACCATTACCCTTACCATCATCCTCACCCTAAAAATCCCCCAACCCTAAACCTCATACTAACTCTAACACTAACTGTAAACCTAACCATCACCCTAACCCTAACACTCACCCTGAACCTCACACTCAGCCTAACACTAGGACTAAGCCTTACACTTACCCTAACCCTCACCCTAACCCTAGCCCTCACCCTAACCCTAATCTTAACCCTAACCCTAATCCTAACCCTCGCCCTAACCCTAACACTAACCCTCACCCACAACCTCACACTAAGCCTAATCCTAACGCTAACCCTCAACCTAACCCTAAAACTCACCCTCACTGTAACCCTTACCCTAATGCTCACCCTAACCCTAAACTTAACCCGAACCCTAACGCTCACCCTAAACAAAACCCTAACCCTCACCCTAACCTTAACCCTAAACCTTAACCTCACCCTAGCCCTCACCCTAACCCTAATCCTAACCTTAACCCTCATCCTAACCCGCCCCCTAACCATAATCCTAACCCTAACCCTCACCCTCAACCTCACCCTCAGCCTAACCCTAAGCCTAACCCTAAACCAAACCCTAACACACACACTCACCCTCATCCTAAACCTAATCTTAAACTTAACCCTAACCCTAAACCTCTCCCTAACTCTCACCCTAACCCTAACACTAACACTAACCCTAACCCAAACCCTCAACCTAACCCTCACACTGACTCTAACCCTAAACCTCACCCTCACACTAAACCTCAACCTAAGCCTAACCCTAACCCTCATCCTCACCCTCACTGTAACCGTAAACTTAAACCGAACCCTAACAATTACTCTAAACCGATTCCTAAACCTCAGCTTAACCATAACCCTCACCCTAACCCAAACCCTCACCATCACCCTTAGCCTCACCCTAAAACTAAATCTAAGGCTAACAGTAACCCTCACCCTACAACTAACCCTAAATCTAACCCTAAACCTCACCCTCAACCTAACACTAACCCTAACCCAAACCGTAAACCCCACCCTATCCCTAACCCTAACCCTCACCTGCACCCTCAACCTCACTGTAACTCTAAACCTAACCCTAACAATAACACTAATCCTAACCAGAACCATCACCCTAACCCTAAACCTCACCCTCATGCTCGACCTAAGCCTAAGCCTAAGCCTAACCCTAAACCTAAACCTCACCCTAACCCTAACACTATCACAAACCATAACTCTAATCCTAAAACTCACTGTCACCAAAACCCTAATTCTAACCCTAACCCTAAACCTTAACCTCAACCTAAACATAACCGTAACCCTCACCCTCACCCTCACCATAACCCTAAGCCTAACCCTAACCTTAACAATAAACTTAACCATAAACCTAACCCTCACCTTAACCATAACCCTCACCCTAAACCTAAATCTCACCCTAACACTTTACCTAACCCTAACAATAACCCTCACCCTAACACTAATCCTCACCCTAACCCAAACCCTAACCCTAAACCTCACCCTCATGCTTGGCCTAAGGCTAAGCCTCACCCTAACCCTAACCCTCAACCTAACCCTAACTCTAACCCTAACCCTAAACCTAAACCTCATCCTAACCCTAACCCTAATACTCACGCTCACCCTCACAGTAACCGTAACCCTACCCCTAAACCTAACAATAAACCTAACCCTAACCCTAACCCTCAACCTAACCATAACCCTCACCCTAACCTTAACTCTCACCCTAACACCCTCACCCTAACCCTAACACTAGGAACCATCACACTCACCCTAGCTTTCACCCTAATCCTAACCCTCATCCTCACCCTAAACGTCACACTAATCCTAACACTAATCCTCAATATAACGCTCAACCTCACCCTAATGCTAACACTAACCCTAACCCTAACCCTAACCTTCACCCTTAGTGGAACCTTCACCCTCAGTCTAACCCTCACCTTTACCCTTACCATCACCCCCAGGCTAACCTGCACCCTAACCCTAACCCTCATCCTAACCCTAACTGTACCCCTGAACCTCACCCTCACCATAAGCCTAAGTCTAACCCTAACCCAAACACTAAACCTCACCTTAACCCTCACCCTAATCCTAAACCTCATCCTAACCCTCACCCTAACTGTAAACCTAACCATCACCCTAACCCTAACCCTCACCCTCAAACTCATGCTCAGCCTAATCCTAAGCCTAAGCCTAACCCTTACCTAATCCTCACCCTCACCCTAGCCCTCACCCTAACATTAATCCTAATCCTAACCATCATCCTAAACCTCACCCTAACCCTAACCCTAACAATCACCCTAAACTTAATCCTCACGCCCAACCTCACTCTCAGCCTAACCCTAAGCCTAAGCCTAACCCTAGTCCTATCCATCACACTCAACCTCACCCTCACCCTAATCGTAACCCTAACCCTAACCAAAAGCCTAAACCTCAACCTAACCCTCAACCTAACCTTAACCCTAAAAGTAACCCTAACCTCACCCTAGGCCTAACCCTCCAACTAACCCTAAATCTAACCCTCAACCGCACCCTCACCCTAACCCTACTCCTAAACCTAACTATAAACCTCGCCCTAACCCTAACCCTAAACCTCACCCTCACCCTCACCCTCACAATAACTCTAACCCTAACCCTAACAATAACACTAATCCTAACCCTAAACCTAACCCTAACCCTAATGCTAACACTCACACTCAAACTAACCCTATTCCTAACCCTAACCCTCATCCTAACCCTAATCCTCACCCTCACTATAACCCTAACCCTCAACCTAATCCTCACCCTAACCCTAACCCGAAACCTAAACCTTAATCTAATACTAACCCTAAACCTCACTCTCACCCTAGCCCTCACCCTAACCATAATCCTAACCCTAATCCTCATACTTACCCTCACCCTAGCCCTAAACTTAACCCTCACCCAAACCTTAACACTAACCCTAACTCTCAACCTAACCTTAACCATCACGCTCACATTAACCCTAACCCTAACCCTCACCCTAACCCTAACCCTCACACTTACCCTTTACCTAACCCTCACCCCCACCCTCATCCTCAGTCTAACCCTAACCCTAAACCTAACCCTAACCATATTGCTCACACTCACCCTAAGCCTTACCCTAAACAAAATCCTAACCCGAAGCCTAACCCTCACACTCAACCTTACCCTCAACCTAACCCTAAATCTAACACTAACACTAAACCTAACCCTGAAACTCAGGCTCACCCTAACCCTAAATCTAACCCTAAACCTCTCCCTCACCCTTACCCTAACACTAACCCTAACCCTAAACTTCAACCTAACCCTAACCCTAAACCTCACCCTCACCCTAGCCCTCACCCTAACCCTAATCCTAACCCTAACCCTCATCCTAACCCTCAGCCTAACACTAAACCTAACCCTCACAGTCACCCTCACCCTAAACCTAATCTGAAACCTAACCCTCAACCTAAACCTAACCCTCACCCTCACCGTAACCCTTACCCTAACCCTCAACCTAACCCTAAACATAAGCCGAACCCTAACTCTCAACCTTACCCTAACCCTAACCCTCACCCCAAACCTAACCCTAAAGCTCACCCTCAACCTAGCACTCACCCAACCCTAAACCTAAGCATAACCCTCTTCCTAACCCTCCCCCTAACTCTTACCCTAACGCTCACCCTAACCCTAACCCTAACCCTCAAACTCACGCTCAGCCTAAACCTAAGTCTAACCCTAAACCTAACACTAACACATACACTCGCTCGCACCCTAACCCTAATCCTAACCCTAACCCTCATCCTAACTCTCAACATAACCCTAACCCTCATCCTAACCCTAACCCACACCCTCATGCTCAGCCTAACCCTAAGCCTAACCCTAAACCTAACACTCACACTCACCCTAACCCTAACCCTATACCTCATGCTAACCCCAACCCTAACCCTCAACCTCAGCCTAACCCTAAGCCTATCCCTAACCGTAACCAAAACCCTAACACTCACACTCACCATAACCCTAACCCTAATCCTAATCCTAAAGCTAACCCTAACCGTCACCCTCAACCTAACCCTCACGTTAAGCCTAACCCTAACATTAATCCTAATGCTAAACCTCACCCTCAGCCTCACCCTAACCCTAACTCTAACACTAAACCTCACCCTAACACTAACCCTAAATCTAACCCAAAACCTCACCTTCAACCTAACCCTAACCCTAACCCTAACCGTAAACCCCACCCTCACCCTCACCCTCACCGTAACCGTAATGCTAACCCTAACAATAAACTTAACCATAACCCTAACCCTCACCCTAACTGTAAACCTCACCCTAACCCTAACCCTCACCCTAACACTTAGCCTAAACCTAACAATAACCCTAACCCTAACACTAACCCTCACACTAACCCTAACCATTACCCTAACCCTAAACCTCACGCTAACCCTATCCTTAACCCTCACACAAACCTAGCCTTCTCCCTAAACCTAACCCTCATCCTCACCCTAACCCTCACCCTCACCCTAACCTTCAGCCTAACCCTAATCCTAAATCTAACCATAACCCTCACCCTAACCCTCACCCTAACCGTAACACTAAACCTAACACTAACTCTAACCCTAAAACTCACCCTCAGCCTCACACTAACCCTAACTCTAGCCCTAAACCTCACCCTCACCCTAACGTAACCCTAACAATAAATCTCACCTTAACTCTAACACTAAACCTCACCCTCACCCTAGGCCTTGCCCTAACCCTAATCCTAAACCTAACCCTCATCCTACCCCTCCCCCTAACCCTAACCTTAACCTAACCATCATCCTCCCCCTCAGCCTAAATCTAAGCCTAACCCTAGACTTAACACTAACAAACACATTGACCCTCACCCTAACCCTAACCCTAATCCTATCCCTAACCCTAAGACTAACCCTTACCCTCCCCCTAACTCTCACCCTAACCCTAACCCTAATCATCACCCTAAACCTAACTCTAACCCTAAACCTCACTCTCACCCTTACCCTAACTCTCACCCTATCCCAAACCCTAAAGCTCAAGCTAACCATAACCCTAACCCTCACACTCACCCTCACCGTAACCGTAACCCTAAACTTAAACCTAACAATAACCCTAACCCTAACCTTAACCGTCACCCTAAACATAACCATCACCCTAACCCATACCTCACACTAACACTTACCCTCACCCTAACACTAACCCTAACACTAACACTAACCCTCACACTGACCCTAACCCTAACCCTAACCCTAAACCTCAACCTAAGCCTCACACTCAACCTAAACCTAACACTAACCCTAAGCCTAACCCTCCCCCTAACCCTCATGCTAAACCTATATCTAAACCTCTCCCTCACCCTAACCCCAACCCTAACACTAACCCTAAACCTAACCCTAAACCTAACACTAATCTTCAGCCTAAACATCACCCTAACCCAAACCCTAACCCTAACCCTCATCCTAACTCTAAGCCTAACCCTAACCCTAATCCTAACCCTCACACTCACCCTCACCCTAACCCTAATCCTAAACCTAACCCTATCCCTAACCCAAACCCTCACACTAACCCTCACCCTAGCCCTCACCCTTAAACTTATCCTAACCCTAAACCTCAACATATCTCCAAACCTACCCCTAAACCTAACCCTAACCCTCACCTGAACACGAACACGAACCCTCACCCTCATGCTCGGCCTAAGCCTAAGCCTAAGCCTAACCCTAACCCTCACCCTCAAACTAACCCTAACTCTAACCCTAACCCTAAACCTAAACTTCATCCTAACCCTAACCCTAATCCTCACCCTCACCCTCACAGTAACCGTAACCCTACCCCTAAACCTAACAATAAACCTAACCCTAACCCTAACCCTCACCCTAACCATAACCCTCACCCTAACCTTAACCCTCACCCTAACACTTACCCTCACCCTAACCCTAACCCTAACACTCACACTCATCCTAGCCTTCACCCTAACCCTAACCCTCATCATCACCCTAAACCTCACACTAACCCTAACACTAATCCACAATCTAACCCTCACCCTCAATCTAATGCTAACACTAACCCTCACCCTAACCCTAACCCTCACCCATACCGAAACCCACACCCTCATCCTAACCCTCACCTTAACCATTACCGTCAACCCCAGACTAACCTGCACCCTAAACCTAACCCTCATCCTAACCCTAACTGTACCCCTGAATCTCACCCTCACCATAACCCTAAGTCTAACCCTAACCCAAACACTAAATCTCACCCTAACCCACACCTTAACCCTAAAACTCATCCTAAACATCACCCTAACTGTAAACCTAACCATCATACTAACCCTAACCTTCACTCTCAACCTCAAGCTCAGCCTAATCATAATCCTAAACCTAACCCTTACCCTAACCCTCACCCTCAACCTATCCCTCACCCTAACCCTAATCCTAATCCTAACCCTCACCCTAACCCTAACCTTAACCATTACCCTAAACCTAATCCTCACCCCCACCCTCACCCTCAGCCTAACTCTAAGCCTAAGCCTAACCCTAACCCTAACCCTCACACTCACCCTCACCCTAACCCTAATCCTAACCCTAACCCTAACCGTAAGCCTAAACCTCAACCTAACCCTCACCCTAACCTTAATACTAAAATTAAACCTTACCCTCACCCTCGACCTAATCCTCCAACTAACCCTAAATCTAACCCTAAACTTCACCCTCACCCTTACCCTAATCCTAATCCCTAACCCTAAATCTCAACCTAACACTAACCCTAACCCTCACCCTCACCCTCACCCTCATAATAACTCTAAACCGAACCCTAACAATAACACTAATCATAACTCTAAACCTAACCCTAACCCTAACACTAACACTAATGCTAATACTCACCCTCAAGCTAACCTTAATCCTAACCCTAACCCTAACCCTAACCCTAATCCTCACCCTCACTGTAACCCTTATCCTCAACCTAATCCTCAATCTAACCCAAACCCTAATCCTATACCTTAATCTTACACGAACCCTAACCCTCAAACTCACCCTAGCCCTCACCCTAACCCTAATCCTAACCCTAATCCTCATCCTTACCCTCACCCTAACGCTAACCTGAACCCTCACCCTAACCCTAACACTAACCCTAAATCTCAACCTAACCCTAACCCTCACGCTCACAGTAACCCTAATCCTAACACTCACCCTAACCCTAACCCTCACACTCACCCTTAACCTCACCCTCACCCCAGCCCTCACCCTCAGTCTAACCCTAAGACTAACCCTAACACTAACCATATCGCTCACACTCACCCTAACCCTTACCCTAAACCTAATCCTAACCCTAAGCTTAAACCTCACACTCAACTTAAACCTCACCCTAACCCTAAATCTAACACTAACACTAACCCTCACCCTCAAACTCAGCCTCACCCTAACCCTAAAACTAACCCTAAACCTTACACTCACCCTAAACCTAACACTAACCCTAACCCTAAACCTCACCATAACTCTAACACTAAACCTCACCTTCACCCTAGCCCTCACCCTAACCCTAATCCTAACCCTAACCCTCATCCTAACCCTCACTTTAACACTAAACTTAACCCACACCGTCACGCTCACCCAACCCCTAACCCGAACCGCAACCCTCACCCTCAGCCTCACGCTAACTCTAACTCTAACACTAAACCTCACCCTCACACTAACCCTAAATCTAACCCTAAACCTCACCCATAACCTAAACCTAACCCTAACTCTAACGGTAAACCAAACCCTAACCCTAACCCTAACCCTCACCTGCACCCTCACCCTCACTGTAACTCTAACCCTAACCCTAAAAATAACAATAATCCTAACCAGAACCATCACCCTAACCCTAACCCTCAACCTCATGCTCAGCCTAAGCCTAAGCCTAACCCAAATCCTCACCCTAACCCTAACCCTATCACAAACCCTAACTCTAACCCTAAACCTAACTGTCACCCGAACCCTAATTCTATCCTTAACCCTAACCCTAAACCTCATTCTAACACTAACCGTAACCCTCATCCTCACCCTCACCATAACCCTAACCCTAACCCTAACAATAACCTTAACCATAACCCTAACCCTCACCCTAACTATAACACTCACCTTAACTCTAAAACTCACCCTAACACGTACCCCAACCCTAACAATAACCCTAACCCTAAACCTAACCCTAATCATCAGCCTAACCCTAAACCTCACGATAACCCTAGCCCTAAACCTCACCCAACCCTAGCCCTCACCTAACCCTAACCCTCATCCTCACTCTAACCCTCACCCTCACCCTCACCCTCAGCCTAAACCTAACCCTATACCCAACCCTAACACTCACCCTAACCCTCACCCTAACCCTAACCCTTAACCTAACACTAACCCTAACCCTAACCCTCACCCTCAGCCTCACCCTAACCCTAACTCTAACCCTAAACCTCACCCTCACCTTAACCCTTACCCTAACCATAAACCTCACCCTAACTCTAACCCTAAACCTCAACCTCACCCTAGCCCTTAACCTAACCCTAATCCTAACCTTAACCGTCATCCTAACCCTCCCCTTAACCCTAACACTAACCCTAACCCTAACTCTAACCATCACTCTCACCTTCAGCCTAAACCTAAGCCTAACCCCAGAACTAACCCTAACAAACACACGGACCCTCACCCTAACCCTAACCCTAATCCTATCCCTAACCCTAACACTAAGCCTTACCCTCCCCTTAACTCTCACCCTACCTAACCCTAACCGTCACCCTAAACTTAACTCTTAACCTAAACCTCACCCTCACCCTAACCCTAACTCTAACCCTAACCCAAATCCTAAACCTCATCCTAACCCTAACCCTAATCTTCACACTCACACTCACCGTAACCGTAACCCTAAACCTAAACCTAACAATAACCCTAACCCTAACCCTAACCCTCACCCTACCCATAACCGTCACCCTAACCCATAACCGCACCCGAACACTTACCCTCACCCTAACACTAACACTAACACTAACACTAACCCTCACACTGACCCTAACCCTAACCCTAACCCTAAACCTCAACCTAACCCTCACACTCAACCTAAACCTAACACTACCCCTAACCCTCACCCTAACCCACCCCCTAACCCTACATCTAAACCTCACTCTCACCCTAAACCTAACACTAACACTAACAGTAACCCTAAACCTAACCCTAAACCTAACAGTATTCCTCAGCCTCAACCTCACCCTAAACCAAACCCTAATCTTAACACTCATCCTAACTCTAAACCTAACCCTAACCCTAATCCTAAACCTCACCCTCACCCTCAACCTAACCCTAATCCTAAACCTAACCCTATCACTAACCCTAACCCTCACCCTAAACCTCAGCCTAACCCTCACCCTTAAACTTATCCTAACCCTAAACCTCAACCTAATTCTCAACCTAACCCTAAACCAAACCCTAAACCCCACCTGAACCCGAACCCGAATCTTCAACCTCATGTTGGCCAAAGCCTAAGCCTAAGCCTAAGCCTAAGCCTAAGCCGAAACCCTCACCCTAACCCTGATTCTAACCCTAACCCTAAACCTAAACCTCATCCTAACCCTAACCCTAATCCTCACCCTCACAGTAACCGTAACCCTACCCCTAAACCTAACAATAAACCTAACCCTAACCCTAACCCTCACCCTAACCATAACCCTCACCCTAACCTTAACCCTCACCCTAACACCCTCACCTTAACCCTAACCCTAACCCTCACACTCACCCTAGCCTTCACCCTAACCCTAACCCTCATCCTCACCCTAAACATCACACTAACCCTAACACTAATCCTCAATCTAATCCTCACCCTCAACCTAATGTTAACACTAAACCTCACCCTAACCCTAACCTTCACCCTTACCGGAACCCTCACCCTCAACCTAACCCTCACCTTTACCCTTACCGTCACCCCCAGGCTAACCTGCACCCTAACCCTAACCCTCATCCTAGCCCTAACTGTACCCCTGAACCTCACCCTCACCATAACCCTAAGTCTAACCCTAAACCTAACACTAAACCTCACCCTAATCCTCACCCTAACCCTAAACCTCATCCTAACCCTCACCCTAACTGTAAACCTAACAATCAACCTAACCCTAACACTCACCGTCAATCTCATGCTCAGCCTAATCCTGAGCCTAAGCCTAACCCTTAACCTGACCCTAACCCTCACCCTAGCCCTCACCCTCACCCTAACCCTAACCCTCATTCTCACTCTAAACCTCACACTAGCCCTAACCCTAATCCTCAATCTAACAATCACCCTGACCCTAATCCTACCCCTTACGGTAAACCTAAGCCTAAACCTAACACTCACCCTTATCTTAACCCTCACCCTCACCCTAAACCTCACCTTTACCCTTACCATCATCCTCACCCTAACCCTCACCCTAACCCTAAACCTAAACCTAACCCTAAACCTAACCCTAATCCTAACACTCACTCTCACCCTAACCCTAATCCTAACCCTAACCCTCACCCTAACACTAACCCTCACACTCCCTGTAACCCTAACCTCAACCTAACCCTCACCCTAAAGCTATCCCTAATCGTAAACCTTAATCTAACACTAACCCTAACCCTCACCCTCACACTGGCCCTCAAACTCACCCTCACCCTCAGCCTAAACCTAATCCTAACGCTAAGCCTAACCCTCACCCACAACCTAACCCTTGCTCTAACACTAACACTAATCCTAACACTAAACCTCACCCTAACCCTAACCCTCAACCTCAGCCTCACCCTAACCCTAACTCTAACCCTAAACTCAACTTCACCCTAAACTTAACCCTAACCCTAACAGTAAACCTCACCCTAACCCTAACCGTAAACCTCACCTGAAACTAGCCCACACCCTAACCCTAATCCTAACCCTAACCCTCATCCTAACCCTCACCCTAACACTAACCCTAACACTAACCTTCACCCTATCCCTAATCCTAACCCTAACTCTCAAACTGACACTAACACTCACCCTCACCGAAACTCTTAGACTAACCCTAACCCTAACCCTAAACTTAACCCGAACCCTAACTCTCACACTAACCCTAACCCTAACTCTCACCCAAACCCTAATCCTCACCCTTGCCATAACCCTCACACTCAGCCTAACTGTCACGTTTAACCTTACCTTCACCCCCACCTTAACCCTCACCCTAACCCTAACTCTAAATCTAACCCTCACCCTAACCCTAACTCTACCCCTAAACCTCACCCTCACTCTAACCCTAACTTTAACACTAACCCTAACACTAAACCTCACCCTAACCCTAACCCTAACCCTTAAACTAACCCTAACACTCACCCTCACCCTCACCCTCAGCCTAAACCTAAGGCTACCCCTAACCCTACCCCTAACCCTCACACTAACCCTAACCCAAACCCTAATCCTAATGCTAACAATAATCCTAACCCTCACCCTCACCCTCAGCCTCAACCTAACCCTAATTCTAACTCTAAACCTCACCCTCACCCTAACACTAAGGCTAACCCTAACCATAAACCTCACCCTAACCGTAATCCTAACCCAACCCTAAACCCCACCCTAACCCTAACCCTAACCCTCACACTCACCGTAACTCTAACCCTAACCCTAACGATAACACTAACCCTATCCCTAACCATCACCCTAACCCTAATCCTCACCCCCACCCTCACCCCCACCCTCACCCTTAGCCTAACTCTAAGCCTAAGCCTAATCCTCAGCCTAAACCTCACACTCAGCCTCCCCCTAAACCTAACCCTCACCCTTACCTTAACCCTCACCCTCATCTTAACCCTTACCCTCAGCGTAAACCTCACCTTTACCCTTACCATCATCCTCACCCTAACCTCACCCGAACCCTAAACCTCATCCTAACCCTCACCCTAACAATAAACCTAACCATCATGCTAACCCTAACCCTCACCCTCAAACTCACCCTCAGCCTAACTGGAAGCCTAAGCCTAAGCCTTACCCTAACCCTTACCCTCACCCGAGCCCTCACCCTTACCCTAATCCTAACGATCACACTAACCTAAACCTCACCTCCATTCTCACCCTCAGCCTAACCCTAAGCCTAAGCGTAGCCCTAACCCTAATCCTCACCCCCCACCCTCACTCTTAGCCTAACCATAAGCCTAAGCCTAATCCTCACCCTAAACCTCACACCCAGTCTCACCCTAACCCTAATCCTAAACCTAACCCTATCCCTAAACCTCAACCTAACCCTCACCCTCACACTTACCTTAACACTACCCATAATCCTAAACTTCACCCTATCCCTCCCCCTAACCCTAACCATACCCATAACCCTCAACTTCAGCCTCTTGCTCACCGCAAAGTTAACCCTAATCATAACACTAACAATAAACCTAACACTAAGCCTAACCCAAACCCTAACTCTAAGCCTCAACCTCACCCTCACCCTCATCCTAAGCCTAAGCCTAACCATAACTCTAACCCTAAATCTAACCCTAAAACTAATCCTAATCCTCAGCCTCACCCTCACACTAACCCAAACCCTAACCCTAACCCTCACCCTAATTCTAAGCCTAACCCTAACCCTAAACTTCACACTCACCCTCACCCTAACCCTAAACCTAACCCTATCCCTAACCCTAGACCATACCCTAACCCTCACCCTAGCCCTCACCCTTACCGTAATCCTAACCCTAATCCTCAATCTAAATTTCACACTAACCTGAACCCTAACCCGAACCCTAACCTTCACCCTCATGCTCGGCCTAAGCCCAAGCCTAAGCATAATCCTAAGCCTAAACCTAACCCTCATGCTAACACTAACACTAACACTAAACCTAACTCTAACCCTAAATCTCACCCTCAACCTAACCTTAACTCTAATCCTAAGACTAAAACTAAACCTCATCCTAACCCTAACCCTAACCCTAACACTAACACTAACCATAACCCTAACCCTAACCCTAACAATAACCCTAACCCTAACCCTCACACTCACCCTAACAATAACTCTCACCCTAAACCTAACCCTCACCAAAACACTTACCCTCAACCTAACATAAACCCTAAAGCTAACACTAACACTCACACTAACCCCAAGCATCACCCTAACCATAAACCTCATCCTAACACTAACCCTAACCCTCAAGCTCACCCTAAACCTCACACTAACCCTAACACTATTCCTCAATCTAACCCTCACCCTCATCCTAAACCTAACACTAACCCTCACCCTAACCGTAACCCTCACCATTACTGTAATCCTCACCCTCAGCCAAACCCTCAAATTTACCCTTACTTTCAACCCCACCCTAACCTTGACCCTAACCATCACACTAAACCTAACTCTACCCTGAAACCTCACCCTCACCTTAACCCTAACCCTAACCCTAACCCTAACCCTAACCCTAACAATAACCCTAACCCTAACCCTAACCCTCACCCAACCATAAACCTCACCCTAAACCTAACCCTCACCCTAACACTTCCCCTCACCCTAACACTGACCCTAACCCGAACACTAACCCTCAAACTAACGCTAAACCTCAACCTAATCCTAAATCTTACCATTACCCTAACCCTAACCCTAACACTGACCCTCACCCTAGCCCTCACCATAACCCGAATTTTAACCCTCACCTTCACCCTAACCCTAACCCACATCCTCACCCTAAACCTCACACTAACCCTAACCCTAATCCTCAATCTAACACTCACCCTGAACCTAACCCTAACCCTTACCCTAACCCTAAACCTAACCCTAACCCTCACCCTAACACTCAAACTCAGCCTAAACCTCAACTTTAACCTTACCATCATCCTCACCCTAACCCTCACCCTAACCCTAACCCTCACCCTCACCATAAACCTAACCCTCAACCTAACCCTCACCCTAACCCTAACTCTAAACCTAAACCTTAATTTAACACTAACACTAAACCTCAACCTCAACTTAGCCCTCACCCTATCCCTAATCTTCATTCTTAACCTCACCCTAACCATAAACTTAACCCTTACCCTAACCATAATCTTAACCCTAAGCGTCAACCTTACCCTAAAACTCAAGCTCACCATAAACCTAACCCTAACCCTCACCCTAACCCTAAATTTACCCGAACCCTAACTCTCACTGTAAACCTAACCCTAACCCTCACTCTCAACCTCACCCTCAGCCTAACCCTAAGCCTAACCCTAACCCTAACCCATACACTCACCCTAACCCTTATGCTAATCCTAATCCTAACCTTTTGCCTCATCCTCACCCTCAACCTAACCCTCACCCTAACCCTAACTGTAACACTAACCCTAACCCTAAACCTCAATTTCAGCCTCACCCTAACCATAACTCTAACTGTAAACCTCACCCTCACCCTAACCCGAACCCTAACACTAACCCTAAACCTCATCCTAACGCTAACCCTAAACCTCAACCTCAAACTAGCCCTCACCCTAACCCTAATCCTATCCCTAACCCTCATCGTAACCCTCACCCTAACACTAACCTTAACCTTCCCCTCACACTAACCCTAATCCTAACACTAACCCTCAACCTAACCCTAACCCTCACTGTCACCATATCCCTTACCCTAACCCTTAACTTAACCCTAAATTGAACCCGAACCCTAACTCTCACCCCAACCCTAAACCTAACCCTCACCCTAAGCCTAACCCTCACCCTTACCGTAAGCCTCACACTCAGCCTAACCCTCACCTTTAACCTTACCGACACCCTCACCCTAACACTAACCCTAACACTAAACCTAAACCTAAACCTCACCCTAACCCTAACCCTCACCCTCACCCTGAACCTCACCATAACTCTAACCCTAAACCTAACAATAACACTTACCCTAACCGTAATCATAACCCTAAACATAACCATAACCTTCACCTCAGCCTCAACCTCAGCCTAACTGTAAGCCTAAGCCTAATCCAAACCCTAACCCTCACCGTAATCCTAACCCTAACCCTCAACCTAACCGTAAACTTAACCCTATCCCTCCCCATAACCCTAACTCTAACCCTAACCCTAGCCCTCACCCTTACCCTAATCCTAACCCTAAACCGCAAGTTAACTTTCACTGTAACCCTCACCCTCACCCTCACCCTCACCCTCACCATAACTCTAACCCTAACCCTAACAATAACTCTAACAATACACTAACCATAACCATAACACTCAACCTCAGCCTCACCCTCACACCAAACTTAACCCTAACCATAACACTAACAATAACCCTAACACTAACCCTAACCCTAACACTAATCCTCACACCCACCTTCACCCTCAGCCTAACCCTAAGCCTAATCCTAACTCTAACCTAACCCTCACCATAACCCTAATTCTAACCCTAAACCTAACACTAACCCTAACCCTAAACCTAACCCTAATCCTCAGCCTCACCCTCACACTAACCCAAACCCTAACCCTAACCCTCACCCTAACTCTAAGCCTAACCCTAACCCTAAACCTCACACTCACCCTCACCCTAACCCTAATCCAAAACATAACCCTATCCCTAACCCTAGCCCTCACCCTAACCCTAATCCTAACCCTAAACCTCAATCTAACCTTCACCCTAACCCGAACCCTAACCTGAACCCGAAACCTCACCCTCACCCTCACCCTCACGGTAACTCTAACCCTAACCCTAACAATACCTCTAACCCTAACCCTAACCCTAACCATAACCAAAACCCTCGCCCTCAGACTCACCCTCACAGCAAACTTAACCCGAACCATAACACTAACAATAACCCTAACACTAACTCTAACCCTCACCCTATTCCTCACACCCACCCTCACCCTCAGCCTAACCCTAAGCCTAACCCTAACCCTAACACTAACCCTATCCCTAACAATAACTCTAATTCTAAACCTCACCCTCACCCTAACCCTTACTCTAAACCTATCCCGAAACCGCACCCTAACCCTAACCCTCAACCTCATCCTCACCGTATCTCTAACCCTAACCCTAAGAATAACAATAACCCTAACCCTAACCTTAACCATAAGCATAACCCTCACCTTCAGCGTCATGCTCACCGCAAACTTAACCCTAAGCATAACACTAACAATAAGCCTAAACTTAAGCCTAAACCTAACCCTAACTCTAATCCTCAAACCCACCCTCACCCTCATCCTAACCCTAAGCCTAATCCTAACTCTAACCATAACTCTCACCATAACCCTAACACTAACCCTAACACTAACACTAACCCTAACAATAAACCTAACACTAAAAATAAGCCTAATCCTCAGCCTCACCCTCACACTAACCCAAAACCTAACCCTAACCCTCACCCTAATTCTAAGCCTAACCCTAACCCTAAACCTCACACTCACCCTCACCCTAACCCTAATCCTAAACCTAAACCTATCCCTAACCCTAGCCCTCACCCTAACCCTAACCCTAAAACTCAATCTAACCTTCACCCTAACCCGAACCCTAACCAGAACCCTACCCCTCACCCTCATGCTCAGCCTAAGACTAAGCCTAAGCCTAAGCTTAACCGTAACCCTCACCCTAACCCTAACACTAATACTAACCCTAACTGTAACCCTAAATATCACCCTCACCCTAACCTTATCTCTAACCGAAACCCTAAAACTAAACTTCATTCTAACTGTAACCCTAACCCTAACCCTAATCATAACCCTAACACTAACCCTAACCCTAACAATAACCCTAAAACTCACACTCACGCTATCAATAACCTTCACCCTTACACTAACCATCACCCTATCCCTTAACCTCATGCTCACCCAACCCTCACACTAAGCCTAAAATGCAACTTAACCCTAACTTTAACCCTGACCATCACACTCAACTTCACCCTCACCCTAACCCTCAACCTCACCCTCACCCTCACCCTAACCCAAAACCTAACCCTAACCCTCACCCTAACCCTAACCCTCACACAACCTTAAACTTAACCCTCACCCTCACCATAACTCTAACCCTCACCCTAACCCTAATCCTCACACTAACCCTAAACCTAACACTAACCCTTATCCTCACACTAACCCGCACCCTAACCCTAACCTTAACTCTAAGTCTCACCCTCACCATAACCTTCACCTTCACCCTAACCCTCACCCAAACCCTAACCCTCACACTCACCCTAACGCTCACCCTCACCCTAAAGCTAACACTAAACCTAAACCTCACCCTAACACTCACAATAAACCTAACCCTCACTCTAACCATAAACCTAACACTAAACCTTACCCTAACCCTTACCCTAACCGTTACCCTCACCAAAATCCTAACCCTAATCCTCACACTAACCCTAACACTAACCCACACACTAAAACTCACCCTAACCCTCACCCTCACCCTAACCATAACCCTCACCCACATCCTCACCTTCAGCCGAACCCTAACTCTAACCCTAATCCTAACCCTGAACCTCACCCTCACTCTGAACCTAACCCTAACCCTAAACCTCACCCTCACCCTCACCCTAACCCTATCCGTAAACCTATCACTAACCTCACCCTAATCCTAACCTTCAACCTAAACCTCAATCTAACACATACCCTCACCCTCACCCAAACCCTCACCTTAACCCTCACCCTAAACCTCACCCGCACCCTAAACCTCACCCTAAACCTTATCCTAACCCTAACCCTAACCTTAACCCTAAACCTCACCGTCACCCTAACCCTAACCCTAAACGTATCCTTAATCTTAGCCCTAACGCTAACCCTAAACTTAAAACGAACACACACTCTCATCGTCACTCTAAACATAACCCTAACCATATCCCTAACCCTCACCGTAAATCATACCCTCATCCTAATCCTAACCCTAATACTAACCCTAAACCTAACAATAACCCTAACCCTAAACCTAACCCTAAACCTAACCCTAATCCTCAGCCTCACCCTCACACGAACCCAATCCCTAACCAAAACCCTCACCCTAACTCTAAGCCTAACCCTAACACTAAACCTCACACTCACCCTCACCCTAACCCTAAACCTAAACCTAACGCTATACCTAAACCTAGCCCTCACCCTAACCTTAACCCTAGCCCTCACCCTTACCCTAATCCTAAATCTAAACCTCAATCTAACCTTCACCCTAACACGAACCTTAACCCGAACCCTAAAACTCATCTTCATGCTCGGCCTAAGCCTAAGCCTAATCCTAAGCTTAACCCTAACCCTCAACCTAACCCTAACCCTAACACTAACCCTAAATCTAACCCTAAATGTCACCCTCACCCTAACCTTAACTCTAACCCTAACCCTAAAACTAAACTTCATCCTAACCCTAACCCTAACACTAACCCTAAGCATAACCCTAACCCTAACCCTCACCTTAACACTTACACTAACCCTAAAATAAACCCTAATGCTAACACTAATGCTCAACCTAACCCTAACCCTCACACTTACTGTAAACCTCACCCTCAGCCTAACCCTCAAATTTACCCTTACCTTCAACCCCACCCTAACCCGCAACCTAACACTAACCCTCGCCCTAACCCTCACCCTAATCCTAACTCTAACCCTAAACCTCACCCTCACCTTAACCCTAACTCTAACCTTAACCCTAACACTAAACTTCACCCTAACCCTAACCCTAACTCTCACCCTCACACTCACCGTAACTGTAACCGTAAACCAAACCCTAAAAATAACCCTAACCCAAACCCTCACCCTAACCATAACCCTCACCCTAATCCTAACCCTCACCCTAACACTTACCCTCACCCTAACCCTAATCCTCACACTAACCCTAAACCTAACCCTAACCCTAACCCTCACACGAACCCTCAACCTAACCCTAACCCTAACCTTAATTCTCACCCTCACATTAATCCTCACCCTATCCCTTAACCTCATGCTCACCCAACCCTCACACTAAGCGTAAACCTCAACCTAACCCTAAGCCTAACCCTCACCATCACCCTCAACTTCACCCTCACCCTAACCCTCACCCTCACCCTCACCCTCACCCTAACCCAAAACCTAACCCTACCCTGACCCTTACCCGAACCCTCACAAACCTTAATCTTAACCCTCACCCTCACCATAACGCTAACGCTCACCCTAACCCTAATCCTCACACAAACCCTAAACCTAACACTAACCCTTATCCTCACACTAACCCTCACCCTAACCCTAACCTTAACTCTAAGTCTCACCCTCACCATAACCTTCACCTTCACCCTAACCCTCACCCAAACCCTAACCCTCACACTCACCCTAACCCTCACTCTCACCCTAAAGCTAACACTAAACCTAACCCTCACCCTAACACTCACACTAAACCTAACCCTCACTCTAACCATAACCCTAACACTAAACCTTACCCTAAACCTAAACCTAACACTTACCCTCACCATAACCCTAACCCTAATCCTCACAGTAACCCTAACACTAACCCACACACTAAAACTCACCCTAATCCTCATCCTCACCCAAACCCTAACCCTCACCCACACCCTCACCTTCAGCCTAACCCTAAACCTAACCCTAATCCTAACCCTGAACCTCACCCTCACCCTGAACCTAACCCTAACCCTAACCCTCACCCTCACCCTCAACCTAACCCTAACCATAAACCTATCACTAACCCACACCCTAACCCTAACCCTCAACCTAACCCTCAATCTAACACATACCCTCACCCTCACCTTAACCCTCACCCTAACCCTTACCCTAAACCTCACCCTCACCCTAAACCTCACCCTAACCGTATACCTAACCCTAACCCTAACCCTAACGTAAAAACTAAACCTCACTCTCACTGTCACTCTAACCATAACCCTAACCGTATCCCTAAAACTAAACCTCACCATAACCCTAACCCTAACCCTAACCCTCACCGTCACCCTAACCCTAACCCTAACCGTATACCTAACCCTAACCCTAACCCTAACGTAAAAACTAAACCTCACTCTCACTGTCACTCTAACCATAACCCTAACCGTATCCCTAACCCTCACCCTAACCCTCACCCTAAAACATAGCCTCACCCTAAACCTAACCCTAACCCTCAACCTAACTCTATTCCTCTTCCTAATACTCATCCTCACCCTAAAACTTATCCTAACCTTTACCCTCACCCTAAACCTAACCCTAAACGTACCGCTCACCAGATCCCTCACACCCAAGATCACCCTCAGCCTAACCCTAAGCCTAAGCCTAGCCCTAGCCATAACCCTCACCCTCAACCTCACCCTCACTGCAAACTTAAAGCAAACCATAACACTAACAATAACCCTAATTTAAACCCTAACACTAACCCTAACCCTCACACCCACCCTCACCCTCAGCTTAACCCTAAGCATAAACCTAGGCCTAACCCTAACCCTCACTGTAACCCTAGCCCTAAACCTAACCCTAAACCTAACCCTAGTCCTCAGCCTCGCCTTCACCCTAACCCAAACCCCAACCCTAACCTTCACCTTAACCCTAAGCCTAAACCTAAGCCTAAACCTAACGTTCACACTCAACCTCACCCTAACCCTAATCTGAAACCTAAACCTATCCCTCACCCTAAACCTCACCCTAACCCTCAACCTAGCCCTCACCCTAACCCTAAGTCTAAACCTAAACCTCATCCTAACTCTAACCTAACCCTCACCCTAACCCTAACCCTAACCCTCACACTCATGCTAAGCCTAAGCCTAAGCTTAAGGCTAAGCCTAAGCCTAACCCTAACTCTCACACTAATCCTAACACTAACCCTCACCCTAACCCTAAACCTAACACTAACCCTAACTCTAACCCTAAACCTCACCCTCACCCTAACCCTAACTCTAAACCTAATCCTAAACCTAAATCTCATCCTAACCCCAACCCTAACCCACACCCTTACCCTCACGGTAAACATAACACTATAACCCTAACACTAAAAATAACCCTAACCCTAACCCTAACCATCACCCTAACCATAACCATAACCATAACCCTCACCCTAAACCTAACCCTCAACCTAACACTAACCCTAACCATAACCCTAAAACTCACACTAACCCTAACCATCACCCTAACCCTAAACCTCACCCTAACACTAACCCTAACCCTCACCCTCACCCTAGCCCTCACCCTAACCCTAACTCTCATCCTCACCCTAAACCTCACACTAACCTTAACACTAATCCTCAATCTAACCCTCACCTTCAACTTAACCCTAACCCTAACCCTCATCCTAAACTTAACCCTCACCCTTACCATAACTCTCACACTCAGCATAACCCTCATTTTTAGCCTTACCGTCAAACCAACCCTAACCCTCATGCTAACCATAACCCTCACCCTAACACCCCTCCCTAACCCTAACTCTACCCCTAAACCTCACCCTCACCCTAAGCCTAACTCTATCCCTAACCCTAACACTAAACCTCACCCTAACCCTAAAGCTCACACTCAACCTCATCATAACCGTAATCTTAGCCCTAAACATAACCCTCACCCTAACCCTAACCCTCAACCTAATACTATCCCTAACCCTCACACTCACTGAAACCCTAACCCTAATCCTTATCCTAACCCTAACCCTAACCCTCAACCTCAGCTAAACCCTCAACCTAACCCTAACCATAACCCTCACCCTAACCCAAACCCTCACCCTAACCCAAACCCTCACCCTAACAAATACCCTCAACCTAACACTAACCCTAAACCTAACACTAACCCTCACACTAACCCTAATCCCAACCCTAAACCTCAACCTAACTCTCACCCTCACACTAATCCTAACACTAACACTAAACTTAACCCTCACCCTAACCCTCCCACTAAAACTGTATCTAACCCTAAACTTCACACTCACCTTAACCCTAAACCTAACCCTAACCCTAAACGCCACCATAAACCTAACCCAATTCCTCACCGTACCCTTACAATCACCATAATTCTAACCCTAACCCTAACAATAACACTAATCCTAACACTAAACCCAACCCTAACCCTAAGCCCAACCCTAATCCTAACACTCACCCTCACCATAACCCTAATCCTAACCCTAAACTTCACCCTAACACTAACCCTACCCCTCACCCAAACCCTAGCACTCACCCTAACTCTAATCCTAACCCTAATCCTCATCCTAACCCTCACCCTCACCCTAACCCTAACCCTCACCCGCACCCACACCCTCACCGTAACTCTAACCCTAAACCTAACAATAACACTAACCCTAACCTGAACCATCACCCTAACCCTAATCCTCACCCCCAAACTCACCCCCAGCCTAACCCTAAGCCTAAGCCTAACACTCACACTGACCCTCATACTCACCCTCACCCTAACCCTAAAGCTAAACCTAACCCTATCCCTAAACCTCAACCTAATCCTCCCCCTCCCCCTAACCCTAACACTAAACCTAAACCTAACTCTCACCCTAACCCTCCCCCTCACCCTAACTCTAACCCTAAACTTCACCCTGACCCTAAACAAATCCCTCACTCTCACTCTCAACCTCACCGTAACTCTAACCCTAACCCTAACAATAACACTAACCCTAACCCTAACCCTAACTGTGACCCTAACCATTACCATAACCCTCACCCTCACCGCAAACTTAACCCGAACCATAACACTAACAATAAACCTAAACCTAACCGTAACCCTAAACCTAATCTGCACCCCCACCCTCACCCTCACCCTCAGCCTAACCCTTAGCCTAAGCCTAACCCTCACCATAATCCTAACCTTAACCCTAAACCTAACCCTAATCTTCAGCCTCACCCACACCCTAACCCAAAACCTAACCCTAACCCTCACACTAAACCTAAGACTTAACCTAACCTTAACCCTCACCCTAACACTTACCCTCACCCTAACACTAACCCTAACTCTCACACTAACCCTCACAGTAACACTGTCACCCTAACCCTAAACCTCACCCTAACCCTAACCCTAACCCTCAGCGTCACCCTAGCCCCCACACTAATCTTAATTCTAACCCTAACCCTCACCCTAACACTAACCATTATCCTTACCCTAAACCTCACACTAACCCTAACCCTAATCCTCAATCTATCCCTCACCCTCACCCTAATCCTTACGCTAACAATCACCCTAAGCCTAACCCTCACCCTTAGGGGAACATTCACCCTCAGCCTAACCCTCATGTTTACTCTGACCATCACGCTCACCCTAACAGTCACCCTAACCCTAACCCTCATGCTAACACTCACCCTAACCCTAACCCTATCCATCACCCAACCCTAACCCTCACACTCACCCTCACCCTCAGCCTAAACCTAAGTATAAGCCTAACCCTAACCCTAACACTCAACCTCACCCTAGCCCTCACCCTAAACCTCATCCTAACCATCCTAACCCTATCCCTCATCCTAACCCTCACCCTAACCTGCACCCTATCCATCACCCAAAACTTATTCCTCACCCCCAACCTCACCCTCAGCCTAACCCTTAGCCTAAGCCTAAACTTAACCATAACCCTCACCTTCAGCCTCACCCTCACCGCAAACTTAACCAAAACCATAACACTGACAATAACACGAATTTTAAACCGAAACCTAACCCTTATCCTAACCCCCACCTTCACCCTCAGCCTAACCCTAAGCCTAACGCTAGGCGTAACCCTAATTCTCATTGTAACCCTAAACCTAACATTAACCCTAACCCTAAACCTAACCCTAATCCTCAGCCGCACCCTCACCCTAACCCAAACCCTTAGCCTAACCCTAACCCTAACGCTCACACTCACCCTCACCCTAAACCTAATCCTAAAACTAACCCTAACCCTCACCCTAACCCTCATCCTAACCCAACCCCTAACACTAACACTAACACAAACCCTCACCCTAACGATCACCCTAACCCTAATTCTAACCCTAACTCTCACCCTCGCCTTAACCGTAACCCTAACCATAACCCTAAACCTCAACCTAACACTAACCCTAAACCTCACCCTCACCCTAAACCTCACCCTAACCCTAACCCTAAACCTCACTCTCACCCTAGCCCTCACCCTAACCCTAACCCTAACTCTCACCCTAACCATAACCCTCACCATAACCCTAACTTTCACACTAAACCTAACCCTAACCCTCACCCTCACCCTCATCCTAACCCTAAATTAAACCTCACCCTCACCCTAAACCAAACGCTAACCCTAACACTGACTCTAACCCTAAGCCTGACCCTAACTCTAACCGTCACACTCACCCTCAATCTAAACGTAATCCTAAACCTATCCGTATCCCTAAGCCTAACCCTCACATTAACCATCACCCTAGTGCTCACCCTAACCCTAATCCTAACACTTCACCTCATCCTAACTCTCACCCTAACCCTAACCCTAACCCTTACCCTAACCCTAACCCTAACCCTCACCCTCATTCTCGGCCTAACCCTAACAATAACCCTCACACTAACCTTCACCCTAACCCTAACAGTGACACTAACGCAAACTCTAACCCTAAACTTCACCCTCACCCTAACCCTAATTCTAACCCTAACTCTTAATATAAACCCTAACTCTTAATATAAACTCTTAATATAAACTCTTAATATAACTCTTAATATAAACCTTAATATAAACTCTTAATATAAAACTCTTAATATAAACTCTTAATATAAACTCTTAATATAAACTCTTAATATAAACTCTTAATATAAACTCTTAATATAAACTCTTAATATAAACTCTTAATATAAACTCTTAATATAAACTCTTAATATAAACCGAACCCTAACCCTCACCCTCATAGTAACCATAACCCTAACCCTAACAATAACACTAAACCTAAACCTAACCCTCATAACCGTCACCATAAACCTAACCCTCAACCTAACACTTAACCTCACCCTAACACTAACCCCAACCCTAACACTAATCCTCACACTAACCCTAACCATCACCCTGACCCTAAACCTCACCCTAACCCTAAACCTCACCCTCACCCTAGCCCTCACCCTAACCCTAACCCTCACCCTAAACCTAGACCTAATCCTAACCCTCTACCTTACCATAACCCTCACGTTCATCATAACCCTAACCCTAACCCTAAGAATAACCATAACCCTAAACCTAAACTTAAACTTCACCCTCACCGTAACTCTAACCCTAACCCAAACACTCACCCTTACCCTAACCCTGACCCTAATCCTAACGCTAAACCTCACCATAAACCTAACACTAAACCTAATCCTCACCCTAGGACATACCCGAACCCTAATCTAACCCTAACCCTCACCCTAACCCTCACTCTAACCCTAAACCAAAACCTCACCCTAAATCTAACCCTCACCCTCACCCTTAGCCCCTGCCTAAGCCTAAGCTTAACACTAACCCTAACCCCAACTGTCACACTCACATTCACCGTAACCCTAATCCTAACCCTAACACCAACCCTAACCCTAACACTAAACCTATACCTAACCCTCACCCTAACCCTCACTCTAAAGCTAACACTAACCCTATTGCTCATCCTAGCACATAACCTAACGCTAATCCTATCCCTAACCCTCACCATAAGTCTCAACCTTACCCTCACTCTAAACCTAAATCTAAAGCTAACCCTAAACCTCACCCTAACGCTATTGCTAACCCTAACCCTAACAAGAACACTAACCTCACACTCACCCTCACCTTAACCCTAATCCTAATCCTAAACCTTACCCTAACCCTCACCCTCACCCTAACTCTCAGCCTAACCCTACGACTAACACTATCCCTAACACTAATCCTCACCCTAACCCTCACCCTAACCCTAGCTCTAATCCTATCCCTCACCCTCGCCTTAACCGTAACCCTAACCATAACCCTAAACCTCACCCTAACCCTAACCCTAAACCGCACCCTCACCCTAAACCTCACCCTAACCCTAACCCTAACACTAACACTAACACTAATCCTCACCCAAACCCTAACCCTAACCCTCAATCTCGGCCTAAGCCTAAACCTAACTCTAAGCTTAATCCTAACCCTAACCCTCAAACTAACCTCACAATAACCCTCACCCTAACACTAACAGTAACACTAACGCTAACTCTAACCCTAAACTTCACTCTCACCCTAAACCTAATTCTAACCCTAACCCTTAATATAAACCTCACCCTAAATGAACCCTAACCCTCACCCTCACAGTAACCGTAACCCTAACCCTAACTCTAACAATAACACTAAACCTAACCCTAACCCTCATTGTAACCCTAAGCGTCACCATAAACCTAACCCTCACCCTAACACTTCCCCTCACATTAACACTAACCCTAACCCTAACACTAATTCTCACACTAACCCTAACCATCACCCTAACCCTAAACCTCACCCTAAACCTAGACCTAATCCTAACCCTCAACCTTACCCTAACCCTCACCCTTATCATAACATTAACCCTAAACCCTACCCTATGCCTAAACCTAATCCTAACCCTAAACCTCACCCTAACTGTAACCCTAACCCTCACCCTCATGATAGTCCACACCCTAACCATAAACCTAAACCTAACCCTCATCCTAACGCTCACCCTAACCCTAAACCTAAACCTCACCCTAAACCTAAACCTCACCCTCACCCTCAGCCTAACACTAAGCCTAATCATAACCCTAACCATAACCCTCACACTCAACCTCACCCAAAACCTAATCCTAAACCTAACCCTATCCCTAACCCTAACCCTCACCCTAACCCTCACCCTAACCCTAACCCTAACACTAAACCTAACACTAACCCTCAGAGTAAATCTCAACTTAACACTAATTCTAACCCTAAACCTCACCCTATCCCTCACTCTAACCCTAACTCTAACACTAAACCTCACCCTCAACCTCATCCTAACCCTAACCCTCAACATCACCCTCATCCTAACCCTCACCCTAACACTAACCCTAACACTAATCCTAACCCAAATCCTAATCCTAACTCTCACCCTAACCCTAACCCTAACTCTCATCCAAACGCTAACCCTAACCCAAACCCTAACCCTAACCCTCAACCTCACCCTCACCCTCAGCTTAACGCTAAGCCTAACCTTAACCTAACCCTAACCCAAACACTCACCCTAACACTAATCTTTATCCTAATCTTAACCCTAACCCAAACCCTCACCTTAAACCCTCACCCTCATCCTCACCCTCACACTAACCCAAACCCTAACTCTAACCCTAATCCTAAACCTCACCCTGACCCTCACCCTAACCCTAAAACTAGCCCTAAACCTCACCCTCACCCTCACCCTAAATCTAAACCTAACCCTAAACCTCACCCTAACCCTAACCCTCACCTTCGCAGTAACTCTAACCCTAACCCTAACAATAACACTAACCCTCACCCTAACCCTGACACTCACCCTCACCGTAACCCTAACCCTAACCCTAATCCTCACCCTCACCCTAAACCTCACCCTAACCCTAACCCTAAACCTCACTCTCACCCTAGCCCTCAACCTAAAGCTAACCCTAACACTAACCCTCACCCTAAACATAACCCTCATCATAACCCTAAATTTCACACTAACCCTAACCCTAACCCTCACCCTCACCCTCACCCTAACCCTAACCCTAACCCTCACCCTCACCCTAAACCAAACGCTAACCCTAACACTGTCTCTTGTCTCTAACCCTAAGCCTAACCCTAACCCTAACCCTCACACTTACCCTCATTCTAAACCTAATCCTAAACTTAACCCTATCCCTAACCCTGACCCTCACATTAACCATAACCCTAGCGATCACCCTCACCCTAATTCTAACCCTACACCTCATCCTAACACTCACCCTAACGTTAACCCTAACCCTTACCCTAACCCTAACCCTAACCCTCACCCTCACTCTCGGCCTAAGCCTAAGCCTAACCCTAAGCTTAAGCCTAACCCTAACCCTCACACTAACCCTCACCCTAACTCTAACACTAACACTAACGCTAACTCTAGCCCTAAACCTCACCCTCACCATCCCTAACTCTAACCCTAACCCTTAATATAAACATCACCCTAAACCGAACACTAACCCTCACTCTCACAGTAACCGTAACCCTAACCATAACCCTAACAATAACACTAAACCTAAACCTAACCCTCATTGTATCCATAGCCGTCACCATAACCCTAACCCTCACCCTAACACTTACCCTCACCCTAACACTGAGCCTAACCCTAACACTAATCTTCATACCAACCCTTACCATCACCCTAACCCTAAACCTCACCCTAACCCTAAACCTCACACTCACTCTAGCCCTCACCCTAACCCTCACCCTAAACCTAGATCTAATCCTAACCCTCAAACTTACCCTAACCCTCACCCTCATCATAACCTTAACCCTAACACCCACCCTATGCCTAAAAATAATCGTAACCCTAAACTTCATCCTAACCCTAACCCTAAACCTCACCCTCATGCTAGCCCTCACCGTAATCCTAATCCTAAACCTAACCCTCATCCTAACACTCACCCTAACCCTAAATCTAAAGCTCACCCTAAACCTAAACCTCAACCTCACCCTCAGCCTAACCCTAAGTCTAATCATAACCCTAACCATAACCCTCACACTCAACCTCACCCAAAACCGAATCCTAAACCTAAGCCTATCCCTAAACCTAACCCTCACCCTAACCCTCACCCTAACCCTAACCCTAACACTAAACCTAACACTAACCCTCACAGTAAATCTCAACTTAACACTAACTCTAACCCTAAAACTCACCCTCACCCTAACCCTAACCATCACCCTCACCCTCACCCTCAGCCTATCCCTAAGCCTAAACCTACCCCTAACCCTAACCCTCATACTCACCCTCACACTAATCCTTCTCCTAATCCTAACCCTAACCTTCACCCTAACACTAACCCTCACCCTAACCCTAACCCTATCACTAACCCTAACCCTAAACCTCACCCTATCCCTCACCCTAACCCTAACTCTAATCCTAAACCTCATCCTCACTCTCACCCTAACCCTAACCCTAAACATCACCCTCATCCTAACTCTCACCCTAAACCTAACCCTAACACTAATCCTAACCCTAATCCTCATCCTAACTCTCACCCTAACCCTAACACTAACTCTCACCCAAACGCTAACCCTAAATCTAATCCTCACCCTCACCCTCACCCTCAGCTTAATGCTAAGCCTAGCCCTAACCCTAACCCAAACACTCACCCTAATGCTAACCCTAATCCTAAACCTAGCCCTAACACTAAACCTCACCCTAACCCTCACCCTCATCCTAACCCTCAACCTAACCCTAAACTTAACACTAACCCTAACCCTCAACCTCACCCTAAACCTCACCCTAACCCTAAATCTAACCCTAAACCTCACCCTCACCCTCACCCTAAACCTAACACTAACCCTAATCCTCACCCTAGGACATACCCTAACCCTAATCTAACCCTAACCCTCACACTAACCCTCATTCTAACCCTAAACCAAACCCTCACCCTAAATCTAACCCTCACCCTCACTCTCAGCCTCAGCTTAACCCTAAACCTATGCCTAACCCTAACCCTAACTGTCACACTCACAGTCACCGTAACCCTAACTCTAACCCTAACACCAACCCTAACCCTAACACTAAACCTAAACCTAAACCTCAAACTAACCCTCACTCTAACCCTAACCTGAACTCTATTGCTCATCCTAGCACATACCCTAACGCTAATCCTATCCCTAACCCTCACCATAACCCTCACCCTTACCCTCACTCTAAACCTAACCCTAAAGTTAACCCTTAACCTCACCCTAAAACTAATGCTAACACGAACCCTAACACTACCACTAACCCTCACACTAACCCTCACCTTATCCCTACTCCTAATCCTAACCCTTACCCTAACCCTCATGCTCACCCTAACTCTCATTCTAACCCTACACCCAACACTAACACTAACACTAATCCTCACCCTAACCCTAACTCTAACCCTAACCCTCACCCTCGCCTTAACCGTAACCCTAACCATAACCCTAAAACTCAACCTAACCATAACCCTAAACCTCACCCTCACCCTAAACCTCACCCTAACCCTAACCCTAAACCTCACTATCACCCTAGCCCTCACCCTACCCCTAAACGAAACCCTCAATCTCAGCCTAAGCCTAAACCGAACCCTAAGCTTAAGCCTAACCCTAACCCTCACACTAACCCTCATCCTAACCCTAACACTAACACTAACGCTAACTCTAACCCTAAACCTTACCCTCACCCTAACCGTTACCCTTAATATAAACCTCACCCTAAACCGAACCCTAACCCTCACCCTCACAGTAACCGCAACCCTAACCCTAAACCTAACAATAACACTAAAACTAAACCTAACCCTCATTGTAACCATAACTGTCACCATAAACCTAACCCTCACCCTAACACTTACCCTCACCTTAACACTAATCCTAACCCTAACACTAATCCTCACTCTAACCCTAACCATCATCCTAACCCTAAACCTCACCGTAACCCTAAACCTCCCCCTCACCCTAGCGCTCAACATAACCCTAACCCTCACCCAAAACCTAGACCTAATCCTAACCATCAAAGTCACCCTAAACCTCACCCTCATCAAAACCTTAACCATAACCCCCACCTTATGCCTACCCTTAATCCTAACCCTTAACCTCACCCTAACCCTAACCCTAACCCTCAACCTCATGCTAGCCATCACCCTAATCCTAATCCTAAACCTAATCCTCATCCTAACCCTCACCCTAACCATAAACCTAACCCTCATCCAAACCCTAAACCTCACCCTCACCCTCAGCCTAACCATAAGCCTAAAGCTAACCCTAACCCTAACCCTAACCCTCATACTCACCCTCACACTAACCCTAATCCTAATCATAACCCTAAACTTAACCCGCACCCTAACACTAATCCTCACCCTAACCCTAACCCTAACACTAACCGTAACCCTAAACCTCACCCTATCCCTTACCCTAACCCTAACTCTAACCCTAAAACTCACCCTCAACCTCACCCTAACCCTAATCCTAAACATCACCATCATCCTAACCCTCACCCTAACCCTAACCCTAACACTAATCCTAACCCTAATCCTCATCCTAACTCTCACCTTAAACCTAACCCTAACTCTCACCCAAACGCTAACCCTAATCCAAAGCCAAACCCTAATCCTCACCCTCACCCTCACCCTCAGCTTAAGGCTAAGCCAAACCCTAACCCTAAGTCTAACCCAAACACTAACCCTAACACTAACCCTAACCCTAAACCTCACACTAAACCTCACCCTCACCCTAAATCTAACCCTAAACCTCACCCTCACCCTCACCCTAAAACTAACTCTAACCCTAAACCTCACCCTAACCCTAACCCTCACACTCACCCTCACCTTCACCGTAACTCTAACCCTAACCCTAACAATAACACTAACCCTCACCCTAAACCTACCACTAACCCTCACCGTAATCATAAAACTAAACCAAAACCTCACCCTAACCCTTACCCTAACCCTAACCTAAAACTCACCCTAACCCTAAACCTCACCCTAACCCTAAACCTAACCCTCACCCTCACTGTAAAATTAAACCTAACCATAACACTAACAATAACAATAACCATAAACCTAAACTTACACTCAACCTCACACTAACCCTAACCCTCATCCTAAACCTATCCCTCACCCTCACTGTAACCCTCACCGTAACACTCACCCTAACCCTAAACCTAACCCTATCCCTGAACCTCACCCTAACTCTAACCCTAACCCTCACCCTCACCCTAACCCTAGTCTTAAACCTAAACCTCACCCTAAACCTCACCCTAACCCTAATCCTAACCCTCACCCTAACCCTAAAACCCTAACAATAACCCTAACCCTAAGCCTCACCTTCAGCCTCAAGCTCGGCCTAAGCATAAGCCTAAGCCTAAGGCTAAGCCTAACCCTGACACTCACCCTCACACTCACCGTAACTGTAACACTAAAGCTAGCCCTAAACCTCACACTAACCCGCACCATAAGGCTACCCTAACCCTAAACTTCACCCTCAGCTTTAACCTAACCCTCACCCTCACCCTCAGCTTAACACTAAGCCTAAGCCTAAGCCTAACCCTAACCCTCACCCTCACACTAGCCCTCAACATAACCCTAATCATAACACTAAACCTAACCCTAACACTCACACTAACCCTAACCCTAAACCTAACAATAACCCTAAACCTCACCCTCACCCTAAAACTAACCCTAAATCTAAACCTCATCCTAACCCTAATCTTAACCCTCAACATCACACTCACCCTCACCCTTACCTTAACCTTAACCTTAACCCTAACCCTAAGAATAACCATAACCCGAAACCTAAACTTAAAACTCACCCTCACCGTAACTCTAAAACTAACCCAAACCCTCACCCTAACCATAACCCTGACCCTAACCCTGACCCTAACCCTAATGCTTAACCTCACCCTAAACCTAAAACTAATCCTAATCCTCACCCTAGGACATACCCTAACCCTAATCCAACCCTAACCCTCACCCTAACCCTCACTCTAACACTAAACCAAACCCTCACCCTCAGCCTCAGCCTAATCCTAATGCTAACCCTAACCCTAACCATAACACTAACCCTCACTCTCACACTCACCCTCACCTTATCCCTAATCCTAAAACTAAGCCTTACCCTAACCCTCACCCTCACCCTAACCCTCATCCTAACCCTACCCCTAACACTAACACTAACACTAACCCTCACCCTAACCCTCACGCTAAACCTAACTCTAATCCTAACCCTCACCCTCGCCTTACCCGTAAACCTAACCATAACCCTAAAGCTCACCCTAACCGTAACCCTAAACCTCACCCTCAACCTAAACCTCACCCTAACCCTAACCCTAAACCTCACTCTCAACCTAGCCCTCACCCTAACCCTAACCCTAACCCTCACCATAACCCTAACTTTCACACTAAACCTAACCCTAAACCTCACCCTCACCCTCACCCTAACCCTAACCCTAACCCTCACCCTCACCCTAAACCAAACCTAACCCTAACACTCACTTTAACCCTAAGCCTAAGCCTAACCCTCACCCTAACCCTCACACTCACCCTCAATCTAAAACTAATCCTAAACCTAACCCTATGCCTAACCTTAACCCTCACATTAACCATCACCCTAGCGCTCACCCTAACCCTAATCCTAACACTACACCACATCCTAACACTCACCCTAACCCTAACCCTAACCCTCAACCTAACCCTAACCCTAACCCTCACCCTCACTCTTGGCCTAAGCCTAAGCCTAACCCTAAGATTAAGCCTAACCCTAAACCTCACTCTAACCCTCACCCTAACTCTAACACTAACACTAACGCTAACTCTAACCCTAAACCACACCCTCACCCTAACCCTAACTCTAAACCTAACCCTTAATATAAACCTCACCCTAAACCAAACCCTAACCCTCACCCTAACAGTAACCGAAACCCTAACCCTAACCCTAACAATAACCCTAAATCTAGCCCTAACCCTCATTGTAACCATAAATGTCACCATAACCCTAAACCTCACCATAACAATTACCCTCACCCTAACACTAACCCCAACCCTAACACTAATCTTCACACTAACCCTAACCATCACTCTAACCCTAAACCTCACCCTAACCCTAAACCTCACCCTCACCCTAGTCCTCACCCTAAACCTAACCGTCACCCTAAACCTAGACCTCATCCTAACTCTCACCCTTACCCTAACCCTCACCTTCATCATAACCTTAACCCTAATGCTCACCCTATGCCTAAACTTAATCCTAACCCTAAACCTCTCCCTAACCCTAACCCTAACCCTCACCCTCACCCTCAGGCTATCCCAAAGCCTAAACCTAACCCTAACCCTAACCCTCATACTCACCCTCACACTTACCCTAATCCTAAACTTAACCCTAAACCTAACCCTCACCCTAACACTAACCCTCACCCTAACCCTAACTCTAACACTTACCCTAACCCTAAACCTCACCCTATACCTTACCCTAACCTTAACTCTAACCCTAAAACTCACCCTCACCCTCACCCTAACCCTAATCCTAAACATCACCCTCATCCTAACTCTCACCCTAAACCTAACCCTAACACTAATCCTAACCCTAATCCTCAACCTACCTCTCACCCTAACCCTAACACTAACTCTCACCCAAATGCTAACCGTAACCCAAACACTAACCCTAATCCTAACCCTCACCCTCACCCTCAGCTTAACGCTAAGCCTAACCCTAACCCTAAGCCTAACCCCAAAACTCACCCTAACACTAACCGTAATCCTAATCCTAACCCAAACTCTAACCCTCACCCTAACCCTCACCCTCATCCTAACCCTCACCCTAATCCTAACCCTAACACTAAGCATAACCCTAAACCTCTCCCCAACCCTCAACCTAACCCTAAATCTAACCCTAAACCTCACCCTCACACTCACCCTAAACCTAACCCGAACCCTAAACCTCAGCCTAACCCTAACCCTCACCCTCAATGTAACCCTCACCCTAACACTCACCCTAACCCTAAACCTAACCCTATCCCTAAACTGCACCCTAACTCTATCCCTAACCCTCACCCTCACCCTAGCACTCACCCTAGCCCTAATCTTAAACCTAAACATCACCCTAAGCCTCACCCTAAATCTAACCCTAACACTCACCCTAACATTAAACTCTAACAATCAGCCTAACCCTAACCCTCACCTTCACCCTCAAGCTCAGCCTAAGCATAAGCCTAGGCCTAAGGTTAACCCTAACCCTCACCCTCACCCTCAGCTTAACACTAAGCCTAAGCCTAAACATAACCCTAACCCTCACCCTCACACTAGCCCTCACCATAACCCTAACCATAACACTAAACCTAACCCTAACACTCACACTATCCCTAACCCTAAACCTAACAATAACCCTAATCCTCACACTCACCTAACACTAACCCTAACTCTAAACCTCATCCTAACCCTAACCCTAACCCTCAACATCACCCTCACCCTCACCCTTACCTTAACCTTAACCTTAACCCTAACCCTAAGAATAACCATGACCCGAAACCTAAACTTAAAATTCACCCTCACCGTAACTCTAACCCTAACTCAAACCCTCACCCTAACCTTAACCCTGACCCTAACTCTAACGCTAAACCTCACCCTAAACCTAACACTATCCCTAAATCTAACCCTTACCCTCACCTTCGACTTAACCGGAACCCTAACCATAACCCTAAAACTCATCCTAACCCTAACCCAAAACCTCACCCTCACCCTAAAACTCACCCTAATCCTAACCCTAAACCTCACTCTCACCCTAGCCCTCACCCTAGCCCTCACCCTCACCCTAACCCTAACCCTAACCCTCACCCTAACCATAACCCTCACCATAAACCTAACTCTCACACTAACCCTAAACCTCACCCTCACCCTCACCCTCACCCTAACCCTAACCCTAACCCTCACCCTCACCCTAAACCAAATCTTAACCCTAACACTCACTCTAACCCTAACCCTAACCCTAACCCTCACACTCACCCTCAATCAAAACCTAATCTTAAACCTAACCCTATCCCTAACACTAACCCTCACATTAACCATCAACCTAGCGCTCACCTAACCCTAATCCTAACCCTACACCTCATCCTAACACTCACCCTAACCTTAACCCTAACCCTCACACTAACCCTCACCCTAACACTAATATTAACACTAACGTTAACTCTAACCCTAAACCTCACCCTCACCCTAACACTAACTCTAACCCTAACCCTTAATATAAACCTCACCCTAAACCTAACCCTAACCCTCACATTAACCGTAACCCTAACCCTAACAATAACCCTAAACCTAACCCTAACCCTCATTGTAACCATAACCGTCACCATAACCCTAACCTCACCCTAACACTTACCCTCACCCTAACACTAACCCTCACCCTAACCCTAAACCTAACACTAACCCTAACCCTAAACCTCTCCCTATCCCTTACCCTAACCCTAAAACTCACCCTCACCCTCACGCTAACCCTATTCCGAAACATCACCTCATCCTAACCCTCACCCTAAACCTAACCCTAACACTAATCATAACCCTAATCCTCATCCTAAATCTCACCCTAACCCTAACTCTCACTCAAACGCTAACCCTAACCCAAACCCTAACCCTAAATCTCACCCTCACCCTCACCCTCAGCTTAACACTAAGCCTAAGCCTAACCCTAAGCCTAACCAAAACACTCACCCTAACACTAACCCTAATCCTAATCCTAACCCAAACTCTAACCCTCACCCTAACCCTCACCCTCATCCTAACCCTCACCCTAACCCTAACCCTAACACTAAACCTAACCCTAAACCTCACACTAAACCTCACCCTCACCCTAAATCTAACCCTAAACCTCACCCTCACCCTCACCCTAAACCTAAACCTAACCCTAAACCTCACCCTCACCCTAAAACTAACCCTAACTCTAAACCTCATCCTAACCCTAACCCTAACCCTCAACATCACCCTCACCCTCACCCTTAACTTAACCTTAACCTTAACCCTAACCCTAAGAATAACCATGACCCGAAACCTAAACTTAAAACTCACCCTCACCGTAACTCTAAACCTAACCCAAACCCTCACCCTAACCCTAACCCTGACCCTAACCCTAATGCTTAACCTCACCCTAAACCTAAAACTAATCCTAATCCTCACCCTAGGACATACCCTAACCCTAATCCAACCCTAACCCTCACCCTAACCCTCACTCTAAACCCAAACCAAACCCTCACCCTAAATCTAACCCTCACCCTCACCCTCAGCCTCAGCCTAAACCTAAGCCTAACACTAACCCTAACCTTAACTGTCACACTCACAGTCACCATAACCCTAATCCTAAACCTAACACCAACCCTAACACTAACACTAACCCTAAATCTAACACTCACCCTAACCCTCACTCTAACCCTAACTCTAACAGTTTTGCTGGTCCTAGCACATACCCTAACGCTAATCCTATCCCTAACCCTCACCATAACCTTCACCCTAACCCTCACTCTAAACCTAACTTTAAAGCTAAACCTCACCCTCACCCTAACCCTAATGCTAACCCTAACCCTAACCCTAACACTAACCCTCACACTCACCCTCACCTTAACCCTAATCCTAAACCTAAGCCTTACCCTAACCCTCACCCGCACCCTAACCCTCATCCTAACCCTACCCCTAACACTAACACTAACACTAACCCTCACCCTAACCCTCACGCTAACCCTAACTCTAATCCTAACCCTCACCCTCGCCTTAACCGTAACCCTAACCATAACCCTAAACCTCACCCTAACCCTAACCCTAAACCTCACCCTCAACCTAAACCTCACCCTAACCCTAACCCTAAACCTCACTCTCAACCTAGCCCTCCCCCTAACCCTAACCCTAACCCTAACCCTCACCATAACCCTAACTTTCACACTAAACCTAACCCTAACCCTCACCCTCACCCTCACCCTAACCCTAACCCTAACCCTCACCCTCTCCCTAAACCAAACCCTAACTCTAACACTCACTGTAACCCTAAGCCTAAGCCTAACCCTCACCCTAACCCTCACACTCACCCTCAATCTAAACCTAATCCTAAACCTAACCCTATGCCTAACCCTAACCCTCACATTAACCATCACCCTAGCGCTCACCCTAACCCTAATCCTAACACTACACCACATCCTAACACTCACCCTAACCCTAACCCTAACCCTCAACCTAACCCTAACCCTAACCCTCACCCTCACTCTTGGCCTAAGCCTAAGCTAACCCTAAGATTAAGCCTAACCCTAAACCTCACTCTAACCCTCACCCTAACTCTAACACTAACACTAATGCTAACTCTAACCCTAAACCACACCCTCACCCTAACCCTAACTCTAAACCTAACCCTTAATATAAACCTCACCCTAAACCAAACCCTAACCCTCACCCTAACAGTAACCGAAACCCTAACCCTAACCCTAACAATAAACCTAAATCTAGCCCTAACCCTCATTGTAACCATAAATGTCACCATAACCCTAAACCTCACCATAACACTTACCCTCACCCGAACACTAACCCCAACCCTAACACTAATCCCCACACTAACCCTAACCATCACTCTAACCCTAAACCTCACCCTAACCCTAAACCTCACCCTCACCCTAGTCCTCACCCTAACCCTAACCGTCACCCTAAACCTAGACTTAATCCTAACCCTCAACCTTACCCTAACCCTCACCTTCATCATAACCTTAACCCTAAAGCTCACCCTATGCCTAAACTTAATCCTAACCCTAAACCTCTCCCTAACCCTAACCATAACCCTCACCCTCATGCTAGCCCTCACCCCAATCCTAATCCTAAATCTAACACTAATAATAACCCTCACCCTAAACCTAACCCTCACCCGCACCCTCAGCCTAACCCTAAGCCTAATCATAACCCTAACCATAACCCTCACACTCAACCTCAACCAAAACCTAATCCTAAACCTAAACCTATCCCTAACCCTAACGCTCACCCTAACCCTAACCCTAACACTAACCCTAACACTAACCCTCACACTAAACCTCAACTTAACACTACCTCTAACCCTAAACCTCACCCTCACCCTCACACTCACCCTCAGCCTATCCCTAAGCCTAAACCTAACCCTAAACCTAACCCTAACCCTCATACTCACCCTCACACTTACCCTAATCCTAATCCTAACCCTAAACCTAACCCTCACCCTAACACTCACCCTCACCCTAACCCTAACCCTAACACTAACCCTAACCCTAAACCTCACCCTATCCCTAAACCTAACCCTAACTCTAACCCTAAAACTCACCCTCACCCTCACCCTAACCCTAAACCTAAACATCACCCTCATCCTAAACCTCAACCTAAACCTAACCCTAACACTAATCCTAACCCTAATCCTCATCCTAACTCTCACCCTAACCCTAACACTAACTCTCACCCAAACGCTAACCCTCACCCAAACACTAACCCTAATCCTCACCCTCACCCTCACCCTCAGCTTAACACTAAGCCTAACCCTAACCCTAAGCCTAACACAAACACTCACCCTAACACTAACTCTAATCCTAATCCTAACCCTAACGCTAACCCTCACCCTAACCCTCACCCTCATCCTAAACCTCACCCTAACCCTAACCCTAACACTAACCATAACCCTAAACCTCTCCCTAACCCTCAACCTAACCCTAAATCTAACCCTAAACCTCACCCTCACACTCACCCTAACCCTAACCCTAACCCTAAACTTCACCCTAACCCTAACCCTCACACTCACCCTCACCTTCACCCTAACTCTAACCCTAACACTAACAATAACTGTAACCCTCACCCTAAACCTAACACTCACCCTCACCATAATCGTAAACCTGACCCAAACCCTCACCCTTACCCTTAACCTAACCCTAACCTAAACCTCACCCTAACCCTAAACCTAACCCTCACCCTCAGCCTCACCCTCACTGTAAACTTAAACCTAACCATAACACTAACAATAACCCTACCCTAATCTTACCCTCACCCTCAACCTAACCCTAACCCTCACCTTAACCCTAACCCTCACCCTCAATGTAACCCTCACTCTTACAGACACCCTAACCCTAAACCTAAACCTATCCCTAAACCGCACCCTAACTCTAACCCTAACCCTCACCCTCACCCTAGCACTCACACTAGCCCTAATCTTAAACCTAATCCTCATCCTAAGCCTCACCCTAACCCTAACCCTACCCCTCAACCTAACCCTAAAACTCTAACAATCACCCTAACCCTAAACCTCACCTTCACCCTCAAGCTCAGCCTAAGCATAAGCCTAGGCCTAAGGTTAACCCTAACCCTCACCCTCACCCTCAGCTTAACACTAAGCCTAAGCCTAACCATAACCCTAACCCTCACCCTCAAACTAGCCCTCACCATAACCCTAAACATAACACTAAACCTAACCCTAGCACTCACACTATCCCTAACCCTAACCCTAACCCTAACCCTAAACTTCACCCTCACCTAACACTAACCCTAACTCTAAACCTCATCCTAACCCTAACCCTAACCCTCAACATCACCCTCACCCTCACCCTTACCTTAACCTTAACCTTAACCCTAACCCTAAGAATAACCATGACCCGAAACCTAAACTTAAAATTCACCCTCACCGTAACTCTAACCCTAACTCAAACCCTCACCTTAACCCTAACCCTGACCCTAACCCTAACGCTAAACCTCACCCTAAACCTAACACTAACCCTAAATCTAACCCTTACCGTCACCTTCGCCTTAACCGGAACCCTAACCATAACCCTAAAACTCATCCTAACCCTAACCCAAAACCTCACCCTCATCCTAAAACTCACCCTAACCCTAACCCTAAACCTCACTCTCAACCTAGCCCTCAACCTAACCCAAACCCTAACCCTAACCCTCACCCTAACCATAACCCTCACCATAAACCTAACTTTCACACTAACCCTAACCCTAACCCTCACCCGCACCCTCACCCTAACCCTAACCCTAACGCTCACCCTCACCCTAAACCAAATCTTAACCCTAACACTCACTCTAACCCTAACCCTAACCCTAACTCTCACACTCACCCTCAATCAAAACCTAATCTTAAACCTAACCCTATCCCTAACAATAATCCTCACATTAACCATCACCCTATCGCTCACCCTAACACTAATCCTAACCCTACACCTCATCCTAACACTCACCCTAACCCTAACCCTAACCCTCACACTAACCCTCACCCTAACCCTAACATTAATACTAACGCTAACTCTAACCCTAAACCTCACCCTCACCCTAACACTAACTCTAACCCTAACCCTTAATATAAACCTCACCCTAAACCTAACCCTAACCCTCACATTAACCGTAACCCTAACCCTAACAATAACCCTAAACCTAACCCTAACCCTCATTGTAACCATAACCATCACCATAACACTAACCCTCACCCTAACACTTACCCTCACCCTAACACTAACCCTCAACCTAACCCTAAACCTAACACTAACCCTAACCCTAAACCTCTCCCTATCCCTTACCCTAACCCTAAAACTCACCCTCACCGTCAAGCTAACCCTAATTCGAAACATCACCTCATCCTAACCCTCACCCTCACCCTAACCCTAACACTAATCCTAACCCTAATCCTCATCTTAAATCTCACCCTAACCTTAACTCTCACTCAAACGCTAACCCTAACCCAAACCCTAACCCTAAACCTCACCCTCACCCTCACCCTCAGCTTAACGCTAAGCGTAACCCTAACCCTAAGCCTAACCCAAACACTCACCCTAACACTAACCGTAATCCTAATCCTAACCCAAACTCTAACCCTCACCCTAACCCTCACCCTCATCCTAACCCTCACCCTAACCCTAACCCTAACACTAACCCTAACCCTAAACCTCACACTAAACCTCACCCTCACCGTAAATGTAACCATAAACCTCACCCTCACCCTCACCCTACACCTAAACCTAACCCTAAACCTCACCCTAACCCTAACCCTCACACTCACCCTCACCTTCGCCGTAACTCTCACCCTAACCCTAACAATAACACTAACCATCACCTTAACCCTAACACTCACCCTCACCGTAATCCTAACCCTAACCCAAACCCTCACCCTAACCTTTACCCTAACCCTAAGCTAAACCTCACCCTAACCCTAAACCTAACCCTCACCCTCAGCTTCACCCTCACTGTAAACTTAAACCTAACCATAACACTAACAATAACACTAACCCTAACCCTAATCTAACACTCACCATCACCCTCACCCTAACCCTAACCCTCACCCTAACCCTAACCCTCACCCTCACCGTAATCCTCACCCTAACATTCACCCTAACCCTAAACCTAACCCTAACCCTAAACCTCACCCTAACTCTTACCCTAACCCTCACCCTCACCCTAGCACTGACCCTAGCCCTAATCTTAAACCTAAACCTCACCTTAAACCTCACCCTAACCCTAACCCTAACCATCACGCTAACCCTAAAACCCTAACAATCACCCTAACCCTTACCCTAACTTTCACCCTCAAGCTCGGCTAAGCATAAGCCTAAGCCTAAGGCTACGCTTAACCATCACAGTCACCCTCACCCTCACTGTAACCGTAACACTAACCCTAACCCTAACCCTCACTCTAAACCACACCCTAACGCTAACCCTAACACTAAACCTCACCCTCACACTAAACCTAACCCTCACCCTCACCCTTAGCCTAACCCTAATCCTAAGCCTAACCCTAACCCTCACCCCCACCCTCAGTTTAAAACTAAGCCTAAACCTAAGCCTAACCCTAACCCTCACCCTCACACTAGCCCTCGCCATAACCCAAACCATAACATTAAACCTAACCCTAACACTCACACTAACCCTAACCCTAAACCTAACAATAACCCTAAACCTCACCCTCACCTGAACACTAACCCTAACTCTAAACCTCATCCTAACCCTAACCCTAACCCTCAACATCACCCTCACACTCACCCTTACCTTAACCTTAAACTTAAACCTAACCCTAAGAATAACAATAATCCTAAACCTAAACTTAAAACTCACCCTCACCGTAACTCTAAACCTAATCCAAACCCTCACCCTAACCCTAACCCTCACCCTAACCCTAGTGCTAAACCTTACCCTAAACGTAACCCTAACCCTAGTCCTCACCCTAGGACATACCCTAACCCTAATCATAACCCTAACCCTCACCCTAACCCTCACTCTAACCCTGAACCAAACCCTCACGCTAAATCTAACCCTCATCCTCACCCTCAGCCTCAGCCTAACCCTAAGCCTAACACCAACCCTAACCCTAACTGTCACACTCACAGTCATTGAAACCCTAATCCTAACCCTAACACCAACTCTAAACCTATCACTAACCCTAAACCTAACCCTCACCCTAACTCTCACTCTAACCCTAACCCTAACATTGTCGCTCATCCTAGCACATGCCCTAACACTAATCCTATCCCTAACCCTCACCATAACCCTCACCCTAACCCTCACTCTAAACCTAACCCTAAAGCTAACCCTCACCCTCACCCTACACCTAATCCTAACCCTAACACTAACCCTCACATGCACCCTCACCTTAACACTAATCCTAATCCTAACACTTACCTTAACCCTCACCCTCACCCGAATCCTCATCCTAACCCTGCCCCTAACACTAACACTAACCCTAACCCTCACCCTAACCCTAAATCTAACTCTAAACCTCACACACTCCTTAACCCTAACCCTAACCCTAAAACTCACCCTAACCCTAACCCTAACCATCACCCTCACCCTAAATATCACCCTAACCCTAACCCTAAACCTCACTCTCACTCTAGCCCTCACCCTAAGCCTAACCCTAACCCTAACCCTCACCCTAACCATACCCTCACCATAACCCTAACTTTCACACTAACCCTAACCCTAACCCTCACCCTCACCCTCACCCTAACCCTAACCCTAAACCTCACCTTCACCCTAAACCAAAGCCTAACCCTAACACTCACTCTAACCCTAAGCCTAACCCTAACCCTAACCCTAACCCTCACACTTACCCTCAATCTAAACCTAATCCTAAACCTAACCCTATCCCTAACCCTAACCCTCATATTAACCACCACCCTAGCAATCACCGTCAGCCTAACCCTCACCCTAACCCTCACTCTAAACCTAACCCTAAAGTTAACCCTCACCCTCACCCTACCCCTAAAACTAACCATAACACTAAACCTCACACTCACCCTCACCTTAACCCTAATCATAATCTTAATCCTTACCCTCACACCCACCGTCACCCTAACACTAATCCTAACCTTAATGCTAACCCTAACCCTAAACCTCAACTTAACCCTCACAATGTCACCCTAACCCTAACACTAACTCTAACGCTAACTCTAATCCTAAACCTCACCCTCACACTAACCCTAACCCTAAACAAAAACCTCACCCTAAACCTAACCCTAACCATCACTCTCACTGTAAATGTAACCCTAACCCTAACCCTAACAATAATCCTCAAACTAACCCTAACCCTCATTCTAACCATAACCCTAACCCTAACCCTAACTCTCACCCTAACACTAACCCTCACCCTAACACTAACCCTAACCCTAACACTAATCCTCACACTAACCCTAATGGTCACTCAAACCCTAAACCTCAACCTAACCCTAACCCTCACCCTCACCCTAACCCTAACCCTCATTCTAACCCTCACCCTGACTGTAACCTTAAGCATCAACCTAACCCTAACCCTCACCCACACCACAGCCTCAGCCTAACGCTAACCCTAAGCCTAACCCTAACCCTAACCCTCACCCTCACCCTAGACCTCACCCTAACCCTAATCCTAACCCTAACCCTAATACTAACCCTAACCCTAACTCTAACCCTAACAATCACCCTAAACGTAACCCGCATCCCCACATTCACCCTCAGCCTAACCCTAAGCCTAAGCCTAACCCTAAACCTAACCCTCACCCTCACCCTCACCGTAACTCTAACCCTAACCCTAACAATAACACTTACCCTAACCCTAATCCTAACCCTAACGCTCACACTCATCATAAACCTAACCCTTACTGAAGCCCTCACCCTAACCCTAACCCTAACCCTAACCCTAACCCTAACCCTAAACCTCACCCTAACCATAACCCTAAATCTCACCCTCAGCCTCACGTTCACTGTAAACTTAACCTTAACCTTAACACTAACATTATCCCTCACTCTAAAGCTAACCCTAACCCTCACCCTAACCCTAACCCTCACCCTCACAGTAAACCTATCCCTAACCCTCACCCTAACCCTAAACCTAACCCTAATCCTAAACCTCGCGGTATAAGGCTAACTCTAAACCTCACCCTCACCCTTGCCTCATTCTAACCCTAATCCTAACCCTAAACCTCATCCTAACCCTCAACCTAACCCTAACCCTAACACTCACCCTAAACCTAACCCTTGTCTTCACCCTCACCATCAGCCTAAACCTATGCCTAAGCCTAAGCCTAACCCTTACCCTCACACTCACGCTCACCCTAAACCTTATCCTAACACTAAACCTAACCCTAACCCTAAAACTCACCATAACCCTCTACCTAACCCTAACTATAAACCTCACCCTAAACCTAACCCGAACTCTAACCATAACTCTAAAGGTAAATCTCACACTAACTCTAACCCTAAACCTCACCCTCACCCTCACCTTAATCATAAGCCTAACCCTAACCCTAAAAATAACCCTAACACTAATCCTAAACCTAAGCATAACTCTCACCCTAACCCTAACCCTCACCCTAACACTTACCCTCACCCTAAAACTAACCCTAACCCTAACACTAAACCTCACACTAACATTAACCATCACCTTAACCCTAAAACTCAACCTAACAGAATCCGTAACCCTCACCCTCACCCTAGCCCTCACCCTAACCCTAACACTAATACTCAATCTAACCCTCACCCTCACCCTAACCCTAAATCTAATCCTCACCCTAACCCTCACCCTAACCCTAGCCCTCACCTTTACCCTTACTGTCACCCTCAGCCTAACCCTACCCCTAACCCTAACCCTCATCCTAACCCTCAGCCTAACAATCATGCTAACCCTAACCCTCAACCTCACCCTCAGTCTAAGCCTAAACCTAAGCCCAAGCCTAAACCTAACCCTAACCCAAACCCTCACCCTAGCACTCACCCTAACCCTAATCCTAACCCTAACCCTCATCCTAACCCTAACCCTAACCCTAACCCTAACCCTAACCCTAACCCTAACCCTAACCCTAACCCTAACCCTAAGCCTAAACCTAACCCTAACCTTCACCCTAACCCTAGCCCTCACCCTAACCCTAATCCTCACCCTATCCCCAATCGTAACCCTAAACCTAACCCTAACCCTAAACATCACCCTAAACCTAATCCTCATCCCTAACCTCACTCTCAGCCTAACCCTAAGCCTAAGCCTAACCCTAACCCTAACCCTCACACACACCCTCACCATAACCCTAATCCTCAAACTAACCCTAACCCTAAAAATCAACCTCAACCTAACCCTCACCCTAACCCTAACCCTCACCCTAACACCCTCACCCTAACACTAAACATATCCCTAACACTAATCCTCACAATAAACCTAATCGTCACCCTAACCATAAACCTCAATCTAACCCTAACCCTCACCCTCACCCTAGCCCTCACCCTAACCCTAACCCTCACGCTCACACTAAATCTCAGACTAACCCTAAAACTAATCCTCAAACTTAACCTCACCCTCACCCTAACCCGAACCCTAACCCTCAACCTAAAACTAACCTTCACCCTTACCTTAATCCTCACTCTCAGCCTAACCTTCACCTTTACCCTTACAGTCAACCTCACCCTAACACTCACCCTAACCCTAACCCTCATCCTGACCCTCACTCTGACTGTAACCCTAAGCATCACCCTAACCCTAACCCTCACCCTCACACACAGCCTCAGCCTAACCCTAACCCTAAGCCTAAACCTAACCGGAAACCTCACCCTCAACCTAGCCCTCACCCTAACCCCAATCCTAACCCTAAACCTAACCCTAACCCTAACCATCACCCTAAACCTAATCCTCATCCCTACCCTCACTCTTAGGCTAACCCTAAGCCTAAGCCTAAGCCTAACCCTAACCCTCACACTCACCCTCACCATAACCTTAATCCTCAAACTAACCCTAAACCTAACAATAAACCTCAACCTAACCCTCACCCTAACCCTAAACCTAACACTAACCGTAACCCTAACCCTTACCCTAAACCTTCCCCTAAACCTTACTCTAACCCTAAAACTCACCTTCAACATAAACCTAACCCTAACCCTAAAACTCACTCTCACCCTCACCCTCACTGTAACTCTAACCCTAACCCTAACACTAACACTAACTGTAAACTTAACCCTAAACCTAACGCTCACCCTCACCGTAATCCTAACCCTAACCCAAGCCCTCACCCTAGACATAACCCTAACCTTAACCCTAAAACTTACCCTAACCTTAACCCTAAACCTCACCCTCAGCCTCAGCCTCACTGTAAACTTAGCCTTAACCATAACACTAGCAATAACCCTAACCCTAATCCTAGCCCTCACCATCACACTAACCCTAACCCTAACCCTCAACCTAACCCTAACCCTCACCCTCAGAGTAGCCCTAACCCTAACCCTCACCCTAACCCTAACCCTAACCCTAATCATAAACCTCGCCATAATGCTAACTCTACAAATCACCCTCACCCTTGCCCTCAACGTAACCCTAATCCTAACCCTAAACCTCATCCTAACCCTCCCCCTAACCCTAACCCTAAACCTCACCTTAACCCTAACCCTCCCCCTCCCACTCCCCCTCAGCCTAACCCTAAGCCTATGCCTAACCCTAACCCTCACACTCACCCTAACCCTAATCCTAATACTAACCCTAACCCTAACCCTCACCGTAACCCTCCCCCTAACCCTAACTCTAAACCTAAAACTCACCCTCAACCTAAAACTAACTCTAACCATAACCTTATACCTAAACCTCAGCCTAACCCTAACCCTGATCCTCACCCTCAACCTCAACGTAACAATAAGCCAAACCCTAACCCTAAAAGTAAAACTAACCCTAACACTAATCCTAACAGTAACCATCTCTCACCCTAACGCTAACCCTCACCCTAACACTTACCCTCAACCTAAAACTAACCCTAATCCTAACACTAATCCTCACACTAACCCTAACCATCACCTTAACCCTAAACCTCAACCTAACCCTATCCCTAACCCTCACCCTCACCCCAGCCCTCCCCCTAAAGCTACCCCTCATCCTCACCCTAAACCTCACACTAACCCTAAGACTAATACTCAATCTAACCCTCACCCTCATCCTAACCCTAACTCTTATCCTCACCCTAACACTCACCCTAACCCTAACCCTCACATTTACCCTTACTGTCACCCTCACCCTAACCCTCACCCTAATCTTAACCCTCATCTGAACCCTTAGCCTAAACGTAACCCTAACCATCATGCTAACCCTAACCTTCAACCTCACCCTCAGATTCAACTTAAACCTAAGCCTAAGCCTAACCCTAAACCTCACCCTCACCCTAGCCCTCACCCTAACCCTAATCCTAAACCTAATCCTCATCCTAACACTAACCTTAAACCTAACCCTAACCCTCACCCTAACCCTAATCCTAACCCTAACCCTCAAACTAACCCTAACCCTCACCATCACTGTAACCTGAACACTAAACCTCACCCAAACCCTAAACTTAACCCGAACCCTAACTCTCACCCTAACGCTAACCCTAACCCGAACCCTAACACTAACCCTCACCCTTACCCTCACCCTCAGCTTAACCCTTAGCCTAACCCTAACCCTACACCTAACCCAAACACTCACCCTAACAATAAACCTAATCCTAATCCTAACCCTAACCCTAACCCTCACCCTCATCCTAACCATAAAACTAACCCTAACCCTAAGCCTCACAGTAACTCTCACCGTAACCCTAACTCTAACACTGAATCTCACACTCACCCTCACCCTAACCCTAACACTAACCCTAAACCTCATCTTAACCCTAACCCTCATCCTCACCCTCACACTCACCGTAACTCTAACCCTAACCCTAAAAATAACACTAACCCTAAACCTAACCCTAACACTCACCCTCACCATAACCCTAAACCTAACCATAAACCTCACACTAACCATCAACCAACCGCTCACCGTAAACCTAAATCTCAACCTAACCCTAACCCTAAACCTGACCCTAACCCTAACACTAACCCTCACCCTAACCCTAACCCTAAACCTCACCCTCATCCTCACCCTCAGCCTAACCATAATCTAACCATCACGCTAACCCTAACCCTCAACCTCACCCTCAGCCTCAGCCCTAACCTAAGCCTAAGCCTAGGCCTAACCCTAACCCTCACCCTCACCCTAGCCATCACCCTCACCCTAATCCTAACCCTAACCCTCATCCTAACCCTAACCCTAACCCAAACAATAACCCTAACCCTAACCCTAACCCTCATTCTAACCATAAGCCTCACCCTAACCCTAACACTCACCCTAACACTTACCCTCACCATAACACTAACGCTAACCCTAACACTAACCCTCACACTAACCCTAACCATCACCCTAACGCTAACACTCACCCTAACCCTAGCCCTAACCCTAGCCCTAACCCTAACCCTAACCCTAACCCTATCCCTAATCCTCACCCTCAACCTAGCCCTCACCCTAACCCTAATCCTAACCCTAAACCTAACCCTAACCATCACCCTAAACCTAATCCTCATCCCCACTCTCACCGTCAGCCTAACATTAAGCCTAAGCCTAAGCCTAACCCTCACCCTCACCCTCACCAAAACCCTAATCCTAAACCTAACCCCAACCCTAAACCACAACCTAACCCTCACCCTAACCCTAAGCCTAACACTAATCCTAACCCTAACCCTCACCCTAACCCTCCCCCTGAACCTAACTCTAACCCTAAACCTCACCCTCACCCTAAACCTAAACCTCACCCTCACCCTCACCCTCACCGTAACTCTAACCCTAACCCTAACAATAACACTAACCCTAACCCTAAACCTAACGCTCACCCTCACCATAACCCTAACCTAAACCCAAGCCCTCACCCTAACCCTAACCCTAAACCTAACCCTAAACCACACCCTTACCCTAAACCTATACCTCACCCTCAGCCTCAACCTCACTGTGAACTTAACCTTAACCTTAACACCAACAATAACCCTAACCCTAATCCTAACCCTTACCCTCACACTAACCCTAACCCTAATCCTCACAGTAACCATAACCCTGACCCTCACCCTAACCCTAAACCTAACCCTAATCCTAAACCTCGCAATTATGCTAACTCTAAACCTCACCCTCACCCTTGCCCTCATCCTAACCCTAATCCTAACTCTAAAGCTCATCCTAACCCTCACCCAAACCCTAACCCTAACCCTCACCCTCTGCCTAACCCTGTGCCTAAGCCTAACCATAACCCTAACCCTCACACTGACCCTCACCCTAACCCTAATCCTAACACTAACCCTAACCCTAACACTAACCCTCACCCTAACCCTCCTCTAAATCTAAATCTAAACCTAAACCTCACCCTCAACCTAACCCTAACTCTAACCATAACCCTAAAACTAAACCTCACGCTAAACCTAACCCTAACCCTCCCCTCTCCCTAAACCTAAAAATAACACTAACCCAAATACTAATCCTAACCCTAACTATAACTCTCACCCTAAACCTAACCCTCACCCTAACACTTACCCTCACACTAAAACTTACCCTAATCCTAACGCTAACCCTCACACTAACCCTAACCATCACCTTAACCCTAAACCTCAACCTAACCCTATCCCTAACTCTCACCCTCACCCTAGCCCTCATCCTAACCCTACCCCTCATCCTCACCCTAAACCTCACACTAACCCTAATACTAATACTCAGTCTAACCCTCACCCTCACCTTAACCCTAACCCTAATCCTCACCCTAACCCTAACCCTCACATTTACCCTTACTGTATCCCTCAACCTAACCCTCACCCTAACCCAAAACCTCAACCTAACCCTCAGCCTAACCGTAACCCTAACGATCACGCTAACCCTAACCCTCAACCTCACCCTCAGCCTCATGCTAAACCGAAGCCTAAGCCTAACCCTAACACTCACCCTCACCCTAGCCTTCACCCTAACCCTAATCCTAACCCTAACCCTCATCCTATCCCTAAACCCAACCATAACAATAACCCTAACCCTAAACCTAACTCTCATTCTAACCATAACCCTAACCGTAACCCTAACCCTCACCCTAAAACTTAACCAAACCCTAACACTAACCCTAACACTTACTGTCACCCTAACACTAACCCTAACCGTAACACTAACCCTCACACTAACCCTAACACTCACCCTAACCCTAACACTCACCCTAACCCTAAACCTAAACCTCACCCTCACCCTAGCCCTCACCCAACCTTAACTATCATCCTCACCCTAAACCTCACACTAACCCTAAAACTAATCCTCAATCTAAACGACACCCTCACCCTAACCCTAACTCTAACCCTCACTCTAACCCTAACCCTCACATTTACCGTAATCCTCATTCTCAGCCTAACCCTCAACTTTACACTTACTATCACCCTCACGCTAACCCTCACACTAACCCTAATCCTAACCCTCATCCTAACCCAAACCCTAACACTAACACTAACCCTCACACTAACCCTAACACTCACCCTAACCATAACACTCACCCTAACCCTAAACCTAACCCTCACCCTCACCTAGCCCTCACCCAACCTTAACTATCATCCTCACCCTAAACCTCACACTAACCCTAAAACTAATCCTCAATCTAAACCACACCCTCACCCTAACCCTAACTCTAACACTCAATCTAACCCTAACCCTCACATGTACCGTAATCCTCATTCTCAGCCTAACCCTCAACTTTAAACTTACTATCACCCTCACGCTAACCCTCACACTAACCCTAACCCTAACCCTCATCCTAACCCTCACCCTGACCATAACCCTAAGCATCACCCTAACTCTAACCCTCACCCACACCATCACCATAACACTAACCCTCACAGTAACACTAACTCTAACCGTAAACATCACCCTCAGCCTAACCCTAACCCTCATCCTCCCCCTCCCCCTCAGCCTAACCCTAAGCCTAACCGTAATCCTCACACTCACCCTCACCCTAACCCTAATCCTAATAATAAACATAACCATAACCCTAACCTTAACACTCACCCTAACCCTAACCCTAACACTAACCCTAACCCTAACCACCACCCTAACACTAACTCTAACACTAAACCTCACCCTCACCCTAATCCTAACCCTAAAGCTCACCCTAACCCTAACCCTAAACCTCACCCTCACACTAGCCCCCACCCTAACACTAATCCTAACCCTAACCCTCCTCCTAACCCTCAACCTAACCCTAATCCTAACCCTCACCTAACCCTAAACCTCACCCTCAACCTCACCCTCAGCCTAACACTAAGCCTAACCCTAAACCTAACCCTAACCCACACGCTCACCCTAAACCTTACCCTAATCCTAACTCTAACCCTAACACTCATACTAACCCTCACCCTAACCCTAACCTAACACTAACCCTAAACCAAACCCTAACTGTAACCCTCAGCCTAAGCCTAAATCTAACCATAAACCTCACCCTCACCCTAACCCTAACTCTAACCCTAATCTTAACCCTGAACCTCACCCTAAACCTAACCCTAACCTGCACCCTAACTATAAATCTCACCCTAACCCTAACCCTCACCCTAACACTTACCCTCACCCTAACACTAACCCTAACCCTAACACTAACCCTCACACTAACCCTAAACCTCACCCTAAGCCTAAACCTCACCCTAACCCTAACACTAACCCTAACCCTCACCCTCACCCTAGCTCTCACCCTAACCCTAATTCTAACCCTTACCTTCACATAACCCTAACACTCATCCTCAACCTAAACCTCACACTAACCCTAATCCTAACCCGAAATCTAACCCTCAGCCTCACCCTAATCCCTAACCCACATTCTTGCCCTAACCCTCACGCTACCTGTAACACTCACCCTTATCTTAAACCTCACCCTCAGCCTAACCCTCAACTTTAACCTTACCATCACCCTCACCCTAACCCTCACCCTATCCCTAAACCTCATCCTAAATTTCAAGCTAACCGTAACCCTAACCATCACCCTAAACCTAACCCTCACCCTCACCCTCACCCTAGCCCTCACCCTAATCCTAATCCTAACCCTAACCATCATCCTAAACCTCACTCTAACCCTAACCCTAACCATCACCCTAACACTAACCCTCACCCTGAACCTCACCATCAGCCTAAACCTATTCCTAAACCTAATCCTAAACCTAAACCTGAATCTCAAACTAACCCTCACCCTAACCCTAACCCTAAGACTAACCCTAACCCTAACCCTAACCCTCCCCCTATCCCTAACACTAACCCTAACCCTAACCCTAACACCAACACTCACACGTATTCTAACCCTAAAATTCACCTTAACCCTAACCCTAACTCTCACACTCACACTGACACTAACCCTCACCCTAATCCTAACCCTAAGCCTAAGCCAAACCGTAACCCTAACCCTCACATTCACAGTCACTCTAACCCAAATCTTAACCCTAACTCTATCCCTAAACCTCAACCTTACCCTCACCCTCACCCTAAGGCTAACACTAACCCTAAACCTAACCCTCACCCTAACCCTAAACCTCACCCTAACCCTAATCGTAACCCTAATCCTCATCCCCACTCTCACCCTCAGCCTAACCCTAAGACTAATCCTAACACTAACCCTAACTCTAACCCTAAAGCTCACCCTAACCCTATCTCTAACCCTAACCCTAAACCTCACCCTAACCCTAACCCTAACCCTCACCCGCACCCTCACCCTCACTTTAACTCTAACCCTAACCCTAACAATAACACTAACCCTAACCCTAACAATCACCCTAACCCTAATCCTCACACTCACCCTCACCCTAAGGTTACCCAGAGCCTAAGCCTAACCCTTACCCTAACCCTCACCTAATCCAAACCCTAACCCTAAACCTAAGCCTAGCCCTAACCCTAACCCTCACACTCACTCTCAACCTAAACCTAATCCTAAACCTAACCCTATCCCTAACCCTAACCCACACACTAACCCTCAACCTAAGCCTAACTATAACCCTAAACCTCACCCTCACCCTAAACATAAACCTAAACCTAACAATAACAATAACCCTAACACTAACACTAACCCTCACCCGAACACTTAACCTCACCCTAACCCTAACCCTAAACCTCGCTCTCATCCTAGCCCTCACCCTAAACCTAATTCTAACCCTTTCCCTCACCCTAACCCTAACCCTCATCCTCAGTCTAACCCTCACCCTCACCCTAACACCTAACCCTCACCCTTACCCTAACCCTCACCCTAACCTTCATTCTAACCCTAACCTCAACACTCACCCTAACTGTAAACCTCACACTCACACTCACCCTCACCTTAACCCTAAGCCTAATCCTAACCCTAACACTAAGCCTCACCCCCACACTAAACCTCACACTAAACCTAACCCTAACAGTAACCCTAACCCTAACCCTCAACTTCACCCTAGCCCTCACCCAAACCCTAACCCTCGTCCTCACCCTAAACCTCACACTAAACCTAACACTAACACTCAATCTAACCCTCACCCTCACCCTAACCCTAATCCGAACCCTCACCCTTAACATAACCCTCACCCTCAGCCTACCCCTCACCTTTACTCTTACTGACACACTCATTCTAACCCTCACCCTAATCCTAACCCACATCCTAACCCTCACCCTAACCGTAATCCTAACCATCACCCTAACCCTAATGCTCACCCTCACCTTCAGCCTCAGCCTAACCCTAAGCCTAAACCTAACCCTAAACTTCACACTCATCCTAGCCCTCAAGCCTAAACCTAATCCTAACCCTAAGCTTCATGCTAAATCTCAACCTAACCATAACCAGAACCATCACTCTAAACCTAATCCTCATCCCCAACCTCACCCTCAGCCTAACCTAAGCCTAAGCCTAACCCTAACCCTAATCCTTACACTAACCCTCACCCTAATCCTAATCATAACCCTAACCCTAAACCTAAACCTAAAACTCAACCTAACACTCACCCTAACCCTAACCCTAACCCTAACCCTAACCCTAACCCTCACCCTCACCTTAGTCCTCACCCTAAACCTCGACCCCAACTTAACCCTCACGCTCACCGTAACCCAAACCCTAAATCTCACCCTAACCCTACCCCTAACCCTAACCCTAAACCTCACCCTAACCCTAACACTAACACTCCCCCTCACCCTAGCCCTCACCTTAATCCAAATTGTAACCCTAACCCTCATCCTAACCTTCATCCTAATCCTAACGCTAACCCTCACCCTAACCCTAAAACTAATTCTAACCCTCAACCAAACCTTAACCCTGACCCTCACCATAACCCTAAACCTAACCCTCACCCTAACCCGAAACCTAACCCGAAACCTAAACCTCACCATAAACCCAACCCTAACCCTCACCCTCACCCTTGCCCTCATCCTAACCCTAATCCTAACCCTAACCCTCATGATAACCCTCAACCTAACCCTAACCCTCACCCTATACCTAGCCCTAATCTTAACTCTCAACCTAACTCTAAACCTAAACCTCACCCTAACCCTAACCCTAACCCTCACCAGCATGCTAGCCCTCACGCTAAACCTAATCCTAAACCTAACCCTCATCCTAACCCTCACCCTAACCCTAACCCTAACCCTCATTCTAACCTTAAACCTCACCTTCTCCCTCAGCCTAACCCTAAGTCTAACCCTAACCATAACCCTCACACTCACCCTCACACAAACCCTAATCCTAAACCTAACCCTATACCTAACACTAACCCTCACCCTAACCCACATCCTAACCCTAACCCTAACACTAACACTAACCATCACCCTAAACCTAAATCTCACCCTAACCCTAACCCTAATCCTCAACTTCAACCTAGCCCTCACCCTAACCGTAACTCTCATCCTCACCATAAACCTCACACTAACCCTAACACTAATCCTCAATCTAACACTCAACCTCAAGCTCACCCTAACGCTAACCCTCACCTTAACATTAACTCTAACCCTAAACCTCACCCTCACCCTCACCCTAACACTCACCCTCACCCTCACCCTCAGCCTATCCCTAAGCCTAAGCCTAACCCTAACCCTAACCCTCACACTCACCCTCACCCTAAACTTAACCCTCACCCTAACCCTAACCCTAACACTAACCCTAACGCTAAACCTCACCCTATCCCTCACCCTAACCGTAACTGTAACGCTGAACCTCCCCCTCCTCCTCCCCCTAGCCCTAACCCTAAACATCACCCTCACCTTAGCCCTCACACTAAACCTAATCTTAACCTTAACCCTCATCCTAACCCTCATCTTAACCTTAAACCTAATCGCCACACTAACCCTAGAATTCACCCTTAACCTCACCCTTAGCCTAACCCTAAAACTAATCCTAAGCCACACACTCTCTCTCAACCTAACCCTAACTCTAACCCTTACCCTAACCCTAACCCTCACCATCAAACTCACCCTTAGCCTAACCCTAAGCCTAACCCTATACATAACCCTAACCCACACACTCACCCTCAACCTAACCCTAATCCTAACCCTAAACCTAACGTGAACCCTAACCCTCACCCTAACCCTAACCCTCACCCTAACCCTAAACCTAACCCGAACCCTAAACCTCAGCGTAACCCTAACCCTAACCCTCACCCTCAACCTAGCTCTCAACCTAGCCCTAATCCAAACCCTCAAATTAACCCTAAACCTCACCCTCACCATAACCCTAACCCTATTCCTCAACCTATCCCTAAACCTAACCCTAACGCTAAACCTCGCCCTAACCCTAACCCTAACCCTCAGCCTCACATTAGCCCTCACTCTAACCCTAATCCTAACCTTAACCCACATCCTAACCCTCAATCTAAACCTAACCCTAACCCTCACCCTAACCCTAACCCTCAAACTTAACCTCACCCTTAGCCTAACCCTAAGCCTAAACCTAAACCTAACCCTAACCCATACACTCACCCTCAACCTAACCCTAAACCTAACCCTCACCCTAACCCTAACTTTCACCCTCAACCTCACCCTTAGCCTAACCCTAAGCCTAACCCTATATATAACCCTAACCCACACACTCACCATCACCCTAACCCTAATACTAACCCTAACTCTAACACTAACCCTCACATTCACTGTAAGGGTAAGCAGAACCCAAACCCTAACAATAACCCAAACCCTAACTCTAACACTCACCCTAATCAAAATACTCACCCTAACCCTAAAACTCTCCCTAACACTTACCCTCACTCTTACACTAACCCTAACCCTAACATTAACCCTCATATTAATCTTAACCCTCAACCAAACCCTAAACCTCACCCTAACCCTAAACCTCACCCTCACTGTAGCCCTCACCCTAATCCTAATTCTAACAGTAACCCTTAACCTAACCCAAACACTAACCCTAACCCTTACCCTTATCTTAACCCTCACCCAAAGCCTAAACCTCACCTTTACGCTTACCATCACCTTCACTGTAACACTCAGCCTAACCCTAACCCTCATCCTAAACCTCACCCTAAACTCAACACTACCCATCACACTAACCCTAACCCTCACCCTCAACCTCACCCTCAGACTAACAGTAAGCCTAAGCCTAAACCTAAACCTAACCCTCAACATCAGCCTAGCCCTCACCCTAACCCGAATCCTAACCCTAACCCTCATCCTAACCCTCAACCTAACCCTAACCCTAACCATCACCAACCCTATTCCTCACACCCAACCTCACCCTCAGCCTAACCCTAAGCCTAAGCCTAACCCTAAACCTAAACCTCACACTGACCGTCACCCTAACCCTAATCCTAACCATAACCCTAACCATAAACCTTAACCTCAACCTAACCCTCACCCTATCCCTAACCCTGACACTAACCCTAACCCTAACCCTCCCCCTAACCCTAACTCTAACCCTAAACCTCACACTCACCCTAACCCTAATCCTAACCCTAACCCTCACCTCACCCTAACTATAAGCCTAACCTCAAGTTTACCCTCACCCACACCCTCATGGTAACTCTAACGCTAACTGTAACAATAACACTAAACCTAACCCGAACACTAATCCTATCCCTAACCTCACCCTCATTCTCACCCTCACTGCAAACGTAAACATAACCATAACACTAACAATAATTGTAACCCTAACCATCACCCTAATCCTCAACCTCACCCTAACCCTCATCCTACCCCTAACCCTCACCCTAACCCTAACCCTCACCCTCACCATAACCCTAACCCTCATCCTCACCCTCACCCTCACCCTAACCCTTGCCCTCACCCTAACCCTAATCCTAACCCTAATCCTCATCCTAACACTAACCTAACCCTAAACATAACCCTCACCCTAACTCTAATCTTAACACTAATCCTTAACCTAACCCTAACCCTCACCCTAACCCTCAGCCAAAACCTAAGCCTAACCCTAACCCTAAACCTCACCCTCACACTTGCCCTCACCATAACCCTAACTGTAACACTAAACCTAACCCTAACACTCACAGTAAACCTAACTGTAAACCTAACTCTAACCCTAAACCTCACCCTCACCCTAATCCTAACCCTAACCCTAAACCTAAACTTAACCCTCACCCTCACCCTCATCCTAATGCTAACCCTAACCCTCAGACTCACCCCTAACCCTAACCCTAACCCTCATCCTAACCCTAAACCTAACCCTCAGCCTAATCTTCATCCTAACCCTAATCCTAACTCTAACCCTGACCCTATCATTAACCCTAACCCTAAGACTCAACCATACCCTAACCCTCAACCTCATCCTCAACCTCACCCTCACCCTCACCCTAACCCTCTCCCTCACCCTCAACCTAACCATAATCATAAACCTAACCCTCACACTAAACCTAACTCTGACACTCACCCTCACCCTATGCCTAACCCTACACCTAAGCCTAATCCTAAACCTAACTCTCACTCTCACCCTCACTCTAAACCTAAACCTTACCCTAACCCTAAACCTAACCCTCACCATAACCATAACCCTAAACCTCACCATAAACGTAACCCTAAGCCTAACCCTAACCCTCACCCTAAATCTACCATTAACCCTAATGCTATCCCTAACTCTCACCCTCGACTTAAACCTCACTCTAACCCTTACCCTAACCCTAACCCTCAACCTAACCCTAATTCTAACACTAACACTAAATCCCACACTAACCCTCACCCTAACACTAAACCTAAACCTAACCCTCACCCTAATGCTCACCCTAACCCATAACCTAACCCTAACCCTCACCCTCACCCTAACGCTCACCCTAAAACATACCCTCATCCTAAACCTAACCCTAAACCTAACACTAACCCTCACCCATAACTAACCTAACCTGGATCCTAACCCTCACAGTAACCCTCACCCTAAATCTCATGCTATCCCTAAACCTCATCTTCACCCTAAACCTCATCCTAAACCTTACGCTCACCATAACCCTAACGCTAACCCTAACACTAATCCTCACTGAAACCCTAACCCTCACCCTCACCCTAACCTCACCTTCACCTAAAACCTCACCCTAACCCTAACCGTCAACCACAACCTAAAACTCACTCTCACCCGAAGCCTACCCCTCACCCTAACCCTACCGTAACCCTCAACCTAACCCTAACTCTCACCCTAAACCTAACTCTAACCCTCACCCTAACCATAACCCTAATCCTAAACCTCACCCTAACCCTAACCCTAACACTGATGCTAACCCTAACCCTAACTCTCACCCTAACCCTCACCCTTACCCTTATCCTCACACTAACCCTAACCCTAACCCTAATTCTCACATTAATCCTAACCCTCACCCTCACCCTAAGCCTAACCCTCACCCTATCCCTAATCCTAACCCTCATGCTATCCCTAACCCTAACCCTAAACCTCACCCTAACCCTAACCCTAACCCTAATGCTATACCTAACCCTCACCCTCACCCTAACCCTCACTCTAACACTTACCAACACCCTAACCCTCACCCTAACGCTAACCCTAATGCTATCCCTAACCCTCACCCTAACCCTAACCCTCACTCTAACCCTTACCAACACCCTAACCCTCACCCTAACGCTAACCCTAACCCTAACACTAACCCTCACCCTAACCCTCACCCTAAACCTAAGCCTAACCCTAAGCCTAACCTTCACCTTAAACCTCACCCTAAACCTTACCCTCACCCGAACCCTAACGCTAACCCTCAGCCTAACCCTCATCCTAACCCTAACCCTAACCCTCACCCTAACCATCACGCTAACCCTAACCCTAACACTCACATTAATCCTAACCCTCACTCTCAGCCTCAACCTCACCCTCAGCCTAACCCTAACCCTAAACCTAATCCAAACGCTAACCCTCACCCTCACAATCACCCTAATTCTAAACTTATCCCTAACCAAAACCCTCAACCTAATCCTAACCCTATCCCTAACCCTCACCATAAACCTTACCCTAATCCTAAAACTAACCCTCACACTCACCCTAAACCTTAACCTCACCCTAACACTCACCCTAACCCTCATCCTAACCCTAACACTTACAATAACCCTCACCCTAACCTTATCCCTAAACCTAACCCAAAACCTAACCCTCACCCTCACACAAAACCTCACCCTCACTCTCACCCTAACCCCCACCCTCACCCTCAACCTAACCCTAACCATTACCATAAACCTCACCCTAAACCTAACGCTGACACTCACCCTCAGCCTCACCCTAAGCCTTACCCTAACCCTAACCCTAACCCTCACACTCACCCTCACCCTAACTCTAATCCCACCCTAACCCTATCCCTAAACCTCAACCTAACCCTCACCCTAAGACAAACACTAACCCTAAACCTAACCCTCACCCTAACCGTCCCCGTAACCCTAACTCTAACCCTAAACCTCACCAGCACTCTAAACCTAACCCTAACCCTAAACCTCACCCTAAAACTCACTCTAACCCTCACCCTCACCCTCACCATAACTCTAAACCTAACCCTAACAATAACACTAACCCTAACCCTAACCCCAACCTTGACACTAACCATAACCCTCACCCTCATCCTCACCCTCACCCTCACGGTAACCCTAAACCTAAGCCTAACCCTAACCCTAAAACTGATCCTAACTCTCACCCTAAACCTAACCCTAACCCTCACCCTAACCCTAACCCTAACCCTCATCCTCATGCTTGGCCTAAGCCTAAGCCTAAACCTAATCTGAACTCTAACCCTAAACCTAACCCTAACAATGACCCTAACCTTAAACCTAACCCTCACCCTAACCATAACCCTCAACATAATCCTAACCCTAAATCTAACACTCACCCTCACCCACACCCTAACACTCACCCTAACCCTAACACTCACCCTTGGCGTAACCCTCAACCTAACCCTAACCCTCACCTTTATGCTTACCGTCACCCTCACCCTAATCACCCTAACACTAACCCTCATCTTAACCATCACCCTAACCATAATCCTAAACATCACCCTAATATTAACCATCACCCTCACCCTCAGCCTAAACCTAAGCCTAAGCCTAAACCTAAGACTAACCCTCACACTCACCCTCACCCTAACCCTAATCCTAACCCTAACCCTATCCCTAAACCTTAACCTAACCCTCAGCCTCACCCTAAGACAAGCACAAACCCTAAAACTAACCCTCAAGCTAACCCTCCCACTAACCGTCACTCTACCCCTAAACTTCAAACTCAACCTAACCCTAACACTTAACCTAACCCTATACCTCACCCTAACCCTAACCTGCACCCTCACCCTCACCCTCACCCTCACAGTAACTCTAACCCTAACCCTAACAATAACACTAACCCTAAACCTAACCCTAATCATAAAACTCACCCTCAGCCTCACCCTCATTGAAAACTTAACCCTAACCATAACACTAATAATAACCCTAACCCTAACCCTATCTCTAAACCAAACCCAAACACAAATCCTAATCCTCACCCCCTCACTCACACTCAGCCTAAGCCTAACACTAACACTAACTCTAATCCTAAACCTCACCCTCACCCTAACCCTTTGTCTAACCCTAATCCTAAACCTCAACCTAACCCTAAATCTAACCCTCAACCGCACCCGCACCCTCACTGTAAATCTAACCCTAACACTAACAATAACACTAACCTTAACCCTAACCATCACCCTAACCCTAATACTCACCCCCACCCTCACCCTCAGCCTAACCCTAAGCCTAAGCCTAAGCCTAACCCTAACCCTCACACTCACCCTCACCCTAACCCTAATCCTAACCCTATCCCTAAACCTCAACCTAACTCTCACCCTCACCCTAATGCTAACACTAAACCTAACCCTAACCCTCCCCCTAACCCTCCCCCTAACCTTAAATCTAATCTGAAACCTCACCAGCACCCTAACCCTTACCCTAATCCTAACCCTAAACCTCACCCTAACCCTCACCCTCACCCTCAATCTCACCCTCACCGTAACTCTAACCCTAACCCTAACAATAACACTAACCCTAACCCTAACTCTAACATTAACCATAACCCTCACCCTCAGCCTCACCCTCACCGCAAACTTAACCCTAACCAAAACAGAAACAATAACCCTAACCCTAACCAAAACCCTCAATATAACCCTAACCCTAAACCTAAACCTAAACCTAACCCTAAAATTAACCCCAACCATAATCCTCACCCTCATCCTCACCCCAACCCAAACCCTAAACTTAATCCTCACCCTAACCCTAACCTAATCCTAAACCTAAACCTAACGTCAAACATAAACCTAACCCTAACCCTAACGCTAACCCAAAACCACACCCTCACCCTAACCCTAACCCTAAACCTAAACCTCACCCTAACCCTAACCCTACCCCTCACCTTCACCGTAACCGTATCCCTAACCCTAACACTAAAAATAACCCTAACACTAACCCTCACCATAACACTAACACTCACCCTAACCATAACCCTCAACATAACCCTATCCCTCAAACTAACACTCACCCTCACCCTAACCCAAAACCTAACCCTCACCCTAAACCTCACCCTAACCCTAACTCTCACCTTTAAACTTACCGTCACCCTCACCCTAACCCTCACTCTAACCCTAACCCTCACCTTTACCGTAACCCTCACCCTAACCCTAACCCTCACCTTTAAACTTACCGTCACCCTCAACATAACCCTCACCCTAACCCTAACCCTCATCCTAACCGTCACCCTAACCATAACCCTAACCATCAGCCTAACCCTAACCCTCACCCTCAGCCTCAGGCTCAAGCTAAACCTAATCCTAAGCCTAACCCTAACCCTAACCCTCACCCTCATCTTATCCCTCACCGTAACCCTAATGTTAACCCTAACTCTCATCCTAACCCTCAATGTAACCATAACCCTAACCATGACTCTAAACCTAATCCTCATTCCCACCCTCACCATCAGCCTAACCCTAAGCCTAAGCCTATTCCTAACCCTAACCCTAACCCTAACCCTAACCCTAACCCTCACCCTCACTCTTAACCTAACACTAATCCTAAACCTAACCCTATCCCTAACCCTAACCCTCACACTAACTGGCACCCCAGCTCTTACCCTAAACCTAATCCTAACCCTAACCCTCATCCTAACCCTCAAACTAACCCTAAACCTAACACTTACCCTAACCCTAAACCTCACCCTCAACCTCACCCTCAGCCTAAACCTAAGCCTAACCCTGAACCTAATCCTCACATTAACCCCAACTCTAAAACTAACCCTAAAACTAAACCTAACGCTAAAAATAATTCTAACCATAATCCTCACCCTCACCCTCACCCTAACCCAAACACTAACCCTAACCCTCACCCTAACCCTAACCCTAAATCTTACCCTAATCCAAACCCTAAACCTCACCCTAACTCTAACCCTAAACCTCACCCTCACCCTCACCCTCAAAGTAAACCTAAACCTAACAATAACAATAACCCTAACACTAAACCCTAACCCTCACCCTAACTATAACCCTCAACCTAAAACTAACCCTCACCCTAATACTTACCCTCATCCTAACACTAACCCTAACCCTAACCCTCACCCTCACCCTAGCCCTCACCCTCACCCTCACCCTAAACCAAACCCTAACCCTAACCCTAACCCTCATCATAACCCTCACCCTAACCCTAATTGTCCCAGTCACCGTAACACTAACCCTCACACCCACCCTCTCCCTCAGCCTAACCCTTAGCCTAAGCCTAAAACCTAACCCTAACCCTAACACTCACCCTCACCCTAAGCCTAATGCTAACCCTAACTGTATCCTTAAACCTCAACCTAAACCTCACCCACACCCTAAGGCTAACACTAACCCTAAACCTAACCCTTTCCCTAACCCTCCCACTAACACTCACTCTAACTCTAAGACTCTCCCTCAACATAACCCTAACCCTAAACCTCACCCTAAACATCCCCCTAACCCTCACCCTAACCTAACCCTAACCCTCACCCTCACGCTGGGCCTAAGCCTATTCCTAAGCCTAAGCCTAACCCGAAGTCTAAACCTCACCCTAACCCGCACCCTAACCCTCACCCTAACACTCACCCTAACTCTAACCCTAAACCTCACCCTCACCCTAAGCCTAACTCTAACCCTAACCCTAAACCTAAAACTCACCGTAACACTAACCCTAACCTTAACCCTCACCCTCACCGTAACCGTAACCCTAACCTTAACCCTAACACTAACCCTAACCCTAAACCTAACCCTCACCCTAACCATAACACTCAACATAACCCTAACCCTCAATCTAAGCCTCACCCTCACCCTAAACCTAATCCTCATCCTCACCCTCATCCTAACCCTCACCCTTATTGTAACCCTCACCCTAACCCTAACCCTCAGGTTTACCGTTGCCATCACCCTCACACTAACCCTAACCCTAACCCTCATCCTAACCCTCACCCTAACGGTGACCCTAACCATCATGCTAACCCTAACCCTCATCCTCACCCTCAGCCTCAGCCTAACCCTAATCCTAAGCCTAACCCTAATGCTAACACTAACCCTCACCTTAGCCCACACCGTAACCCTAATCTTAACCCTAACCCTCATCCTAACACTAACCCTAATCCTAATCCTCACCCTCACTGTAACACTAACCCTCACCCCCACACTCACACTCAGCCTAACCCTAAGCCTAAGCCTAACCCTAAACCTATCCCTAAACCCCAACCTAACCCTCAACCTCACCCTAAGTCTAACACTAACCCTAAACCTAACCCTCACCCTAAACCTCCCACTAAACCTTACACTAACCCTAAACCTCAACCTCAACCTAACTAAACCTAAAACTCACCGTAAACCCCACCCTAACACTCACCCTCACCCTCACTGTAACTCAGCGTCACCCTCACCGCAAACTTAACCCTAACCATAACACTAACAATAACCCTAACCCTAACTCTAATCCTAACCCTAACCCTAACCCTAATCCTCACCCCCACCTTCATCCTCATCCTAACCCTAAGCCTAAACCTAACCCTAACCCTAACTCTAACCCTAAACCTCACCCTCACCATTACCCTAACTCTAACCCTAACCCTAAACCTCACCCTAACCCTAACCCTAACCCTCACCCGCAGCCTCACACTCAACATAACACTAAATCTAACAATAACAATAATCCTAACCCTCACCCTAACCCTCACCCTAACTCTTACCCTCACACGAACCCTAACTCTCAACCTAACCCTCATCCTAACTCTAACCCTAACCCTACCCCTCACCCTAACCTTAACACTAACCATAAACCTAACCCTCATATTAACCCTAACCCTCACCCTCACCCTCACCCTCACCCTCAGCCTAACCTTAACCCTAACCCTAATTTAAACCCTAACCCTCACCCTCAACCTCATCTTAGCTCTAAACCTAACCCAAACCAAAACCCTAACCCTAATCCTAACCCTATCCCTAACCCTCATGCTAACCCTAAACCTAATCCTAAACCTAACCCTCACCGTCATCCTAACCCTAAACCTAACCCTCAGCCTAACCCTCCTCCTAAACCTAACCCTAACCCTAACCCTCACCCTAACATTAAACCTAACCCTAACAGTCACCCAAACCCTAACCCTCACCCTCACCCTCAACCTCACCCTCAACCTCACCCTAACCCTCACCCTCACACTCACCCTAACCCTAAACGTAACCCTAACCCTCACCCTAAACCTACCTCTGACATTCACCCTCACCCTCACCCTAAGTCTAACCCTATACCTAAGCCTAATCCTACACCTAACCCTCACCCTTACCCTCACCCTAAAACTAAAGCTTACCCTAACCATAATCCTAGCCCTCACCCTAACCCTAACTCTAACCCTAACCCTCACCCTCACATTAACCCTATCTCTAATGCTAACCCTAACACTCACCCTCAACATAACCCTAACCCTAAGCCTCACCCTAAACCTAACCTAAACCCTAATACTATATGTAACCCTCACTCTCACCCTAAACCGCACTCTAACCCTTACCCTAACCCTAACCCTCACCCTAACCCTAACCCTAACACTAACACTAAACCTCAATCTAACCCTCACCCTATCCCTAAACCTAAAACTAACCCTCACGCTAACGCTCAACCTAACCCTCAACCTAAACCTAAACCACAACCTCACCCTAACCCTCACCCTAAAACTTACCCTCACCCTAACCCTAAAAATAACCCTCACCCTAATCCTCACAGTAACTCTAAGCCTGAACATCACCCTAACCATCACTGTCACCTTAACCCTCACCCTAACCCGAACCATCACTCTCACCCTAAAACTCAACCTCTCCTGAACCCGAACCCTCACCCTAAGCATACCCTAAACCTCACCCTAACCCTAACCTTCACCCTAATCCCAACTATAAACCTCACACTCATACTAACCCAAACCCTCATCTTAAACCTCACCCTAACTCTCACCCTAACCCTAAAGCTAACCCTAACTCTCACTCTCAAACTAAATCTCACCCTAAACCTTATCCTCACACTAACCATAAACCTAACCCTAATCCTCACATTAATGCTAACCCTCACCCTAACCCTAACCCTACCCCTCACCCTAGCCCTCACCATAACCCTAACCCTAAACCTCACCCTCACCCTCACCCTAACCGTAACTCTAAACTTAACCCTCACCATCGCTCTCACACTAATCCTAACCCTAAAACCATAACCATAACAATAACACTAACCCTAACCCTAAACCTCACTCTCACCCTCACCCTAACCATAACCATAACCCTAACCCTCACCCTCAACGTCACCCTCAACCTCACCCTGACACAACCTCACCCTCAACCTAAACCTCACACTACCCCTAAACCTCACCTTAACCCTAACCCTACCCTCAGCCTCACCCTCAGCCTAACCCTTACACTAACCCTAATCCTAACCCTAACCCTTACCCTCACCCTAAACCTAACCTTAACCATAACCCTCATCGTCACCCTCACACTCACACTCACACTCAACCTAACCCTAATGCTCTACCTCACCCTCACCCTAACCCTCACCATCACGCTAAAAATCACCCTAACCCTAACCCTAACCCTTACCCTAACACTAAGCCTAACCCTAACCCTCACCTAACACTATCCCTAAGCCTCACCCTCACCCTAATGCTTACCCTAACCCTAAGCCTAAACCTAACCCTTACCCTAACCCTAACCCTAACCCTTAAACTAACCCTAACCCTAACCCTCACCCTAAACCTAATGCTAACCCTAACCCTCAACCTCACCCTAATCCTCACCCTAACCCTTATCCTCACACTAACCCTAACACCAGACTCACCCTCACCCTAACCGTAACCCTAAACCTAACCCTCAACCTAATCCTAAATCTTACCCTAATCATAAACCTAAACCTAATCCTCACCCTAACGGTAACCCTAACCCTAAAACTCATCCTCACGCTCACCCTAACCCTAACCCTAAACCTAATCCTCATCCTCACCCTAACCCTAACCCTAAACCTAATACTCACCCTAACCCTAACCCTTACCCTAACCCTAACCCTATCCCTCACCCTAAACCTAACATTCACCCTAACCCTAACACTTACCCTAAACCTAACCCTAACCATAACCTTAACCCTAACCCTAACCCTAACCCTAACCCTCACCCTAACTTTTATCCTCATACTAAACCTAACTCTAATCGTAAACCCTAACCCTCACACAAACCCTGACCCTCTCCCTAACCCTAACCCTACCCCTCACCATAACCCTCACCCTAACCCTAACCCTCACACTAAACCATAACCTAAATCTCACCCTCACACTAACCCTCACCTTAACACTAACCCTCACCGTAAACCAAACCCTAACCCACACCCTAAACCTTACCCTCACACCCACCCTCACCCTCACCCTCAACCTCAACCTAAACCTCACACAAACCCTAACACTAACCCTCACCCTAACCCTAACCATAACCCTAAGCCCCACCCTAACCCTCAACCTAACCCTAACGCTAACCCTCACCCTCTCCCTAATTCTTAACCTCAACCTAACCCTATCCCTTACCCTTACCCTAACCCTCACCCTAATCCTAACATTCAGCCTAACCCTTACCCTATCCCTTACCCTAACCCTCATCCTAACCCTAATCCTAACCCTAACCCTCACCCTAAAACTAATCTTAACCCTATCCTTAACCCTCAAAAACACCCTAACCCTCACCCTCACCCTATCCCTAACCCTAAACATAATCCTAACCTTCACCCTCACCCTCACCCTCACTGTAACTCTAACCCCCACCCTATTCTTAATCCTCACCCTCACCCTAACCCTAACCCTCACCCTCACCCTAACCATAACCCTAACACTCAACCCTCACCAAAAACCTCACCCTAACACTAACCCTAATCCTCATCCTCATCCTAGCGTACAACCTAAAACTAACTCTAACCCTAACCCTAACCCTAAACATCATCTTCACCCTCACCCTCACCCTCAACCTCAGCCTAATCCTAACCCTAACCCTAATCCTAAACCTAACCCTCACACTCACACTCACTCTAACCCTAAGCCTAAACCTCACACTCACCCTAAGGCTAACCCTAAACCTCACACTCACCCACACCCTAACCATTAACCTCACCCTAACCCTAACCCTAACACTAACCCTCACCCAACCCTAAAACTACCCCTCAGCCTAACCCTAACCCTCACCCTCAACGCAACACTGATGCTAACACAAATGCTCCTTCGCCACATAAGCCTCAGCCTAACCCTAACCCTGACCCTAACCCTTCCCTTACACTCACCCTCACTCTCACCCTAACCCTAACCCTTACCCTCACCATAACCCTATCCCTCACCCTCAACCTAACCCTCACACTAAACCTTACGCTCACCCTAACCCTCACCCAACACTAACCAGAACCCTAACCCCCAACTTAACCTTCACCCTAAACCTAACTCTAACCCTAACCCTCAGTCTCAACCTAACACTCACCCTAACACTTATCCTCACACTAACCCTAACCCTAACCGTAAATCTCACACTAAGCCTAACCCTCATCCTAACCCTAAGCTTAACCCTCACCCTAACCCTAAGTCTAACCCTAACCCTCACCCTCACCCTAATCCTCACCCTAAACCTAACCCTAACCCTTCCCTAACCGAAAACCTCACCCTCACCCTACCCTCAGCCTAACCCTTACCCTAAACCTAATCCTAACAATAACTTTTATTCTCACCCTAAACCTAACCCTAACCTTAACCCTCACCGTCACCCTCCCACTCACCCTCACCCTAACTCTCACGCTCAACCTCACCCTCACCCTAACCCTGAACATCATCCTAATCATCACCCTAACCCTAACCCTAACGCTAACCCTAACCTTACCCTAACCCTAAAGTTAACCCTAACCCTCACCCTAACCCTAACCCTAAGCCTAACCCTGACCCTAAACCTAACCATAACCCTAACCCTAAGCCTAACACTAACCCTTACCCTAACCCTAACCCTTACCCTAACCCTAACACTAACCCTAACCCTCACCCTAAACCTTATGCTAACCCTAACCCTCACCCTCACCCTAATCCTCACCCTAACCCTTATCCTCACAGTAACCCTAACCCTAGCCCTCAGCATCAACCTCACTCTAAACCTAAACCTAAAACTAACCCTCACCCTAAACCTAAGCCTTACCCTAACCCTAACCCTAACCCTCACACTCACCCTCCCCCTAACCCTAACCCTAAACCTAACCCTCACCCTAACCCTAACCCTTACCCTATCCCTAACCCTACCCCTCAACCTAACCCTCACTCTCGCCCTAATCCTAACCCTAACCCTCACTCTAAACATAACCCTAACCCTAACCCTAAACCTAACTCTCACCTAACCCTAACCCTAACCTTAACCCTAAACGTAAACCTAATCCTAAACCTAACCCTAACCCTAACCCTCACCCTCACCCTCACCCTCAACCTAAACCTAACCCTAACCCTAACTCTCAACCTAACCCTAACCCAATCCTAACCCTAACCCTCACCGTCACCATCACCCTCACCCTAACCCTCAACCTCAAACTCACCTTCACCCTAACCCTCAAACTATCCCTAACCTTCACCCTAACCCTAACCCTCTGCCTAACCCTAACCCTACCCCTCACCCTAACACTCACCCTAAACCTAACCCTCACCCTAACCCCAATCCTAAACCTCACCCTCACCCTAACCCTCACCGTCACCCTAACCCTCACCCTAAACCTAAACCTGACCCACACCCGAACCCTCAACCTTACCCGAATCTCACGCTCATCCGAACCTTCATGCTCTACCTCACCCTAACCCTCACCCTAGCCCTCACCCTCAACCTAACACTCAACCTAAACCTCATGCTCACCCTAATCCTCACCCTAACCCTAACCCTAACCCTTACCTAACCAAAACCCTCAACCTCACCCTCACACTCACCTTAACACTCACCCTCACCATAGCCCTCACCCTAAACCTAAACCTCACCCTAAACCTACCCTAACCCTCAGCCTAAACCTTAGCCTCAAGCTAACCCTAACCCTAACCCACACCGTAACCCTAAAACTCACCCTAACCCTCACCCTAACCCTAACCTTAAAGCTCACCCTAACCCTCACCCTCCTTCTCACCCTCACCCTAATTCTCACAATAACCCTGATCCTCACACTAACCCTAACCCCAATCCTAACCCTAAGGCTCACCCTCACTCTCACCCTAAACCTAACCATAATTCTAACCCTAATCCTAACCCTAACCCTCATGCTCACCCTCACCCTAATTCTAACCCAAACCCTAACCCTCATCCTCACTCTCACCTAACTCTAACCCTAACCCTAATCCTAACCCTAACCCTCATGCTCACCCTCACCCTAATTCTAACCCAAACCCTAACCCTCATCCTCACTCTCACCTAACTCTAACCCTAACCCTAATCCTAATTCTAACCCTCACCATCACCCTCATCCTAAATCTAAGCCTAACCCTAACCCTAACACAGATCCTCAACCTCACACTAACCCTAACCCACACGCTCAACCTAACCCTAACCCTAACACTCAACTCTCACCCTAAAACTAACGCTAACCCTAACCCTCATCCTCATCCTACCGCTCAACCTAACCCTAACTCTACCCCTAACCCTAACCCTAAACCTCACCTTCACCCTCACCCTCACCCTCAACCTCAGGCTAATCCTAACCCTAACCCTAATACTAACCCTAAATCTAACCCTAACTCTACCTCTACGCCTAACTCATAACCTCAACCTCAGCCTAACCCTAACTCTAACCCTAATCCTAAACCTAACACTCAGCCTAACCCTAAACCTAACCCTAATCCTCACCCTGTCTAGCCTTAACCCTCACCCTCACCCACACCCTAACCCTTAACCTCACCCTAACCCTAACCCTAACCCTAACCCTCACACTAACCCTAAAACTACCCCTCAGCCTAACACTATCCCTCACCCTCCACCCAACCCTGATGCTAACACAAATGCTCATTCTCAACCTAAACCTCGGCCTAAACCTTACCCTCACCATAACCCTATCCGTCACCCTCTCCCTAACCGTCACCCTACTCCTTCTCAACTAACCCAAACCCTAAACCTAACCTTCACCCTAAACTTCACCCTAACCCTCACCCTAACCCTACCACTAACCCTCACCCGAACACTCACCCTAATCCTAAACCTAACCTTAATCCTCACCCTCACCCTAACTGTCATCCTAACACTTATGCTCCCCCTAACCCTAACCGTTACCCTAACACTATCCATCACCCTAACCCTAACCCTCACCCGAACCCTCACTTTCACCTTCACCCTCAACCTAAACATCACCCTAACCCTAACCCTAACCCTCACCCCAACTCTAAACCTAACACTCACATTAAACCTCACCCCCACACTAATCCTCACGCTAAACCTAACCCTAGACCTATCCTAAACAAAAACATCACACTAACCCTAGCCCTCAACCTAAATCTAACCCTAAACTTAACCCTCACCTTCACCCTCACCCTCAGCCTCACTTTCAGCCTCACCCTAACACTAAACCTAATCCAAACCCTAACCCTGACCTTCACCCTCACTCTAACCCTAACCCTAACCTGCACCCTAACCCTAAACTTAACACTCAACCTAAGCCTAACCCTAACCCTAATGCAAACCCTAAACCTCACCCTCACCCTAACCCTGACCCTAACCCTAACCCTTACCCTCACCCTCACTCTCACCCTAACCCTAACCCTTACCCTCATCCTAACACTCACCCAACCCTAACCCGAACCTTAACCCGAACTCTAACCCCCACTCTAACCTTCAAACTAACCCTAACGCTAACCCTAACAATCAGTCTCAACCTAACACTCACACTAACCCTTATCCTCACACTAACCCTAAACCTAACCGGAACACTCACACTAAGCCTAACCCTCATCCTAACCTTAACCCTACCTCTAACCCTAACCCTCACCCTAACCCTAACCCCAACCCTCAACCTAACACTAACCCTCACCCTCACCCTAATCCTCACCCTAAACCTCACCCTCACCCTAACCCTCACTCTAACCCTAACCCTAACCCTCAACCTAACACTAACCCTCACCCTCACCCTAATCCTCACCCTAAACCTAACCCTAACACTGACCTAACCTCACCCTCACCCTCAGCCTAACCCTTTCCCTAACCCTAATCCTAACCATAACTCTTACCCTCACCCTAAACCTAACTCTCACCGTCACCCTCCCACTCACCCTCACCCTCACCCTAACCCTCAAGCTCAACCTCAACCTCACCCTAACCCTCACCGTTACCCTAAACATCACCCTAACCCTAAACCTCATGCTAACCCTAACCTTACCCTAAACCTAAACTTAACCCTAAACCTCACCCTAACCCTAACCCTAAGCCTAACACTCAACCTAACCCTAACCATAACCCTAACCCTAACCCTAAGCCTTACCTAACCCTAATCCTTACCCTAACCCTAACCCTAACCCTCACCCTAAACCTTATACTAACCATAACCCTCACACTCACCCTAATCCTCACCCTAACCCTTATCCTCACACTAACCCTAACCCTAACCCTCAGCTTCACCCTCATCCTAACCCTAAACGTCACCAACACCCTAACATTCACACTCACCGGAACCCGAATCCTCTTCCTCACCCTAACCCTAACCCTAACCCTCACCCCAACCCTAACCCTCACCCTAAACCGAACTTTAACTCTCACACTCACCCTAATCCTCACCCTAACCCTTACCTTAACCCTCACCCTAACCCTTAATCTAACCCTAACACTCACTCTCACCCTAATCCTCAACCTAACCCTAACCCTCACCTAACACTAACCATAACCCTCATACTAACCCTCACCTTAGCCCTCACCCTCACCCTAGACCTCACCCTAAACTTAACGCTAAACTTAACCCTCAACTTCATGCTCACCCTCACCCTCAACCTCACCCTCAGCTTCACCCTAACCCTAAACCTAATCCTAACCCTAACCCTGACCCTCACTCTCAGTCTAAACCTAAACCTAACCTGCATCCTAAGCCTAACTGAAACCCTAATGCTAACCCTAACCCTCAACCTCACCTTAACCCTAACCCTAACACTCAATCTGATCCTAACCCTAATGCTAACCCTAACCCTCACCCTCACCCTAACCCTGACCCTACCCATTACCCTAACACTCACCCTCACCCTAACCCTAAATTTAACCATCACCAAAACCCTAACCTTAACCCTAACCCTAACCCTACCCCTCAGCCTACCCCTCACCGTCACCCTAACGCTCACCCTCACCCTAACACTAATGTTAACCCTAACCCTCAACCTCACCCTAACCGTCGCCCTAACCCTTACCCTCACCATAACCCTATCCCTCAACCTCAACCTAACCCTCACCCTAACCCTTTCACGCACCCTAACCCTCACCGAACCCTAACCCTAACCCTAACCCTCACCCTAACCCTAAGCCTAGCCCTAACCCTCAGTCTCACACTAACCCTCACCCTAAACCTTATCCTCACCCTAACCCTAACCCTAAACGTAACCCTCACACTAAGTCTAAATCTCATCCTTACACTAATCCTACCTCTCACCCTAACACTCACCCTAACCCTAACCCGAACCCGAACCCAAAGTCTAACCCTAACCCTAAACCTCCCTGGAACCCTAAACCTCCCGATCACCCTAAGCCTCACCCTTAGCCTAACCCTCACTTACACCCTAACAATTCCCCTTCACTGAACCCTAACTCTCACCCTAAACCTCACACTGACCCTAAACATCACCCTAACCCTTACCCTCACCCTAACCTTCACCCTCACCCACACCCTAACCCTCAGCCTCACCCGAAACCTCTCACACTCTCTAACTTCGACCTTCACCTTAAACATCAGCCTAACCCTCACTCTCACCCTAACACACACTCTAACACTTACCATCACCCTAACACTAACCCGAACCCTAACAGTCATACTAAACCTAACCCTCACCCTAATTCTAACCCTAAATCTACCCAGCATCCTAACCCTCAACCTAACCCTAGCCGTGAGTGCTAGGGTGAGCCTCACTCATACCTTCAACCTGAGCCTAACCCTAAACCTAACGCTAATTCTAAACCTAACCCTCACACTCACACTCACACTCACCCTAACCCTAACCCTCACCCTCACCCTCACCCTAACACTTAAACTCACCCTAAACCTAACCCTAACCCTAACCCTCACCCTAACCCTAAATCTAACCCTCACCTTAACCCTAACCCTTCCCCTAAATCTCAACCTAATCCTAAACCTAACCCTAAACCTAACCCTCATCCTCACCCTCAACCTCACCCTAACCCTAACCCTAACCTTAACTATCACCCTAACCCTAACCCTAATCCTACCACTAACCCTCACCGTCACCATCAACCTCACCCTAACCCTCAACCTCAAACTCAACTTCACCCTAACACTCAAATTAACCCTAACCCTCACCCTAACCCTAATCCTCTCCCTAACCTTAACCCTAACCCTCACCCTAACCCTCACCCCAAAACTAACCCTCACCCTAACCATAATCCTAACCCTCAACCTCACCCTAACTCTCAACATCACCCAAAAGCTCACCTCAAACCTAACCCTAACCCACACCCTAACCTTCACCCTCACCCGAACCCTCAACCTCACCTGAAACCTCACCCTCACCCTAAACCTCAGCCTCACCCTAACACTCACCCTAACCCTAACCCTCAACCTAAACCTCACTCTCACCCTAATCCTCACCCTAACCCTAACCCTAAACCTTACCTAACCGAAACCCTCACCCTCACACTCACACTCACACTCACCCTAACCCTAACCCTCACCCTCACCCTCACCCTCACCCTAACACTTTACCTCACCCCAAACCTAACCCTAACCCTAAACCTCACCCTCACCCTAATCCTCACCCTAACCCTAACCCTAACTCTTACATAACCGAAACCCTCACACTCACACTCACCCTAACCCTCACCATCAACCTCACCCTAAACCTTACCCTAACCCTCACCCTCACCCTAAACCTTACCCTAACCCTAATCCTAACTCTAACCCTAACCTTCACCGTAACTCTAACCCTTACACTAACCCTAACCCTAACCCTAAACCTCACCCTAACCCTAACCCTAAACCTCACCCTCACCCTAACACTTACCCTAACCCTAACCCTCACCATAACCCTAACCCTTACCCTATACCTAAACCTCAGCCTCAAACTAACCCTAACTCTTACCGTATACCTAACCCTCAGCCTCAACCTAATCCTAACCGTAACCCTCACCATAACCCTAACTCTCACCCTAACAATGAGCCTCACCCTAAACCTCATCCACACCCTAATCCTCACCCTATCCCTAAATATAACCCTTACCTAACCGAAACCCTCAACCTCACCCGCACACTCACCCTAAAACTCACCCGCACCGTAGCCCTCACCGTAAACCTAAACTTCACCCTAACTCTAATCCTAAGCCTCACTCTCACCCTCACCCTAACCCTCACCATAACCCTAACCCTAATCTTAAACCTAAACCTCACGCTCACCCTCACCCTAATTCTATCCCATACCCTGACCCTCACCCTCAATCTCACCTAACTCTAACCCTAACCCTAATCTTAATTCTAATGCTCACCCTCACCCTCACCCTAAATCTAACCCTAACCCTTACCCAGACCCTCACCCTCACACTAACCCTAATCCTCACCCTATCCCTAACCGTAACCCTAACCCTCACCCAAACCCTCACCCTCAAACTAACAATAATGCTAACCCGAAACCAAACCCTCACAATAACCCTCACCCTAACCCTTACCCTCACCCTAAACCTAACACTCACCCTCAAAATAACTCTCACTGTAATCCTTACCCTCACCCTTACCCTAACCGAAACATTAACCCTAAACCTCACCCTAACCCTCACCCTAACCCTAACCCTCACCCTCACCTCACCCTAAATATAAACGTAACCCTAACCCTCACCCTCAACGTCACTCTCAACCTCACCCTGACCCTCAACCTCACCCTAACCCTAACCCTCACACTACCCCTAACTCTCACCCTAAACCTAACCCTAACCCTCTCCCTCACCCTCACCCTCAGCCTAACACTTACACTAACCCTAAGCTAACCCTAACCCTTACCCTCACCCTAAACCTAACCCTAACGGTAACCCTCACCGTCACCCTCACACTCGTCCTCACCCTCAACCTAACCCTCACGCTCAACCTCACCCTCACCCTAACCCTCACCGTCAACCTAAAAATCATCCTAACCCTAACCCTCACCCTAACCCTAACCCTTAACCTAACCGTATGCCTAACCCTAACCCTAACCCTAACCCTAATGCTAACCCTAAACCTCAACCTCACTCTAACCCTCAATATAACCGTTACCCTCACTATCAACCTCAACCTGAACCTAACCCTAATCCTAACCCTCACCCTAACCCTAACCCTCACCGTAACGCTAAACCTAACCCTAGCCCTCAGCCTTACCCTCACCCTAAACCTAACCCTAATCCTAATCCTCACTGTATCCCTAAGCATAACCATAACACTCACCCTAACCCTCACCCTCCCAGTAACCCTAATGCTAACATTAATCCTCAACCTCACCCTAAATCTCGCCCTAACCCTTACCCTCACTCTAAACCTCATCCTCACCCTAACCCTAACCCTAATACTAACACTAGCCCTCACCCTCACCCTAACCCTAATTCTAAGCCTAATCCTAATGCTAACCCTAAACCTCAACCTCTCCATAACACTCACATTAACCCTAACCCTCACCCTCAACCTCACCCTAACCCTAACCCTAACATTAACCCACTCCCTAACCCTCACCCTAAACTAACCCTAACCCTACCGCTCAGCCTAACCCTCACTCTAAACCTAACCCTAACCTTAATCCTCACCTTATCCCTAACCCTAACTCTAACCCTCACCCTAACCGTCACCCTCACCATACCCCTAAGGCTAACATTAACCCTCAGCCTCACCCTAAACCTCGCCCTAACCCTTACCCTCACTTTAACATTATCCATCACCATCAACCTAACCCTAACCCTAACCCTTACCCTCACCCTAACCCTCACCCTAAACCTAACCCTAACACTAAACCTCACCCTAACCGGCACCCTAAGCCTAAGCCTAAGCCTAACCCTCACTCTCACCCTAACCCTTACACTTACCGAAACCTAAACCTAAACCTCAGCCTAACCCTCATCCTAACCCTAAACCTAACCCTCACCCTAACTGTCACCCTCACCCTCAACCTCACCCTCACCCTAACTCTAAACCTAACCCTAATCAAAAATCTCACCCTAACCCTAGCCCTATCCCTTACCCTCATCCTAAAACTAACCCTAATACTAATCCTAAGCCTCACCCTCAACCTAACCCTTATCCTCACCCTAACCCTAAACTTAACCCTCAGCCTAACCCTCAACCTAACCTAAACCCAAACCCTAAACTTAACCTTCACCCAAACCCACACCCTCACCCTCATACTAACCCTAACCATAACCCTATCACTCACTCTATACCTAACCCTCACCCTAACCCTAACCCTCACAGTCACCCTAACACTCACCCTAACCAACAACCTAACTCTAACCCTCACCCTCACCATAACCCTAACCCTAAACCTAACCCTAACCCTAACCCTCACCCCCACACTCAGGCTAACCCTAACCCTAGCAATTAATCCTAACCCTAACCCTAACCGTCACCCTCACCCTCACCCTTAACCTAAACTTAACCCTAACCCTTACCCTAAACCTAACCCTAACCCTAATCCTAAACCTAAATCTCAACCTCAACCTAACCTTCACCCTAACCCTTACCCTCACCCTCAACCTCACCCTAACCCTAACCTTAACCCTAACACTAACCCTCACCCTCACCCTAACCCTACCCTTCACACTAAGCCTCACCCTAACACTAAACCTAACCCTACCCCTCAGCCTAACCCTCACCCTAACCCTAACTCTAACCATAACCCTCAAGCTAAACCTCACGCTCACCATAACCCTAATGCTAACATTACCCCTCAACCTCACCCTAAACCTCGCCCTAACCCTTACCCTCACCATAACCATATCCTTCATCCCCACACTAACCCTCACCCTAACACTTTCCCTCACCCAACCCTATCCCTAACCCTAACACTAACCCTCACCCTAACCCTCACCCTAAACCTCACCCTAACCCTCACCCTAACCCTAAGCTAACCCTAACGCTCACCCTCACCATAACCCTCACCCTAACCCTTATACTCACCCTAACACTAATCCTAACCCTGAGGATAATCCTGATCCAAAACCTAACCCTAACCCTATCCCTCACCCTAACATTAACCCTAACCCTAACCCTAACTCTCAACCTAACCCTCAAACTCACCCTCACCCTTATCCTCACCCTCAGAGTAAACCTAAACCTAACCCTAATCCAAAACCTAATCCTTACCCTCACTCTCATCTTAACTCTAACCCTAACCCTAACCATCACCCTCACACTAACCCTCACCTTCATCCTCACCCTCACCTTAACCTTCTCCCTAACCCTTACCCTCACACTAACCCTAAACCAAACCTACCCCTCATCCTTACGCTCACCCTAACCCTAATCCTCACCCTAATATTAACCCTAACCCTACCCCTCACCTTAACCTTCACCCTAAGCCTAAACCTAACACTAACCATCACCCTAACCCTAACCTGAATCCTAAACCTATCCCTCACCATCACCCTAACACTTACACTCACCTTAAGCCTAAACCTAACACTCAGCCTACCCCTCATCCTAACCCTAACCCTAACCCTCATCCTCACCTTAACCCTAACCATAACCCTAACCCTCACCCAAACCCTAAAACTCACCCTCACCCTCAACCTCACCCTCAGCATAACCCTAAACCTAACCCTAATTCAAACGCTAAACCTCAACCTCACCTTCATCCTAACTCTAACCCTAACCCCAACCCTCACCCAAACCCTAACCCTAACACTAACCTTCACCCTAACCATCATCCTAACACTAAACCTAACCCAAACCCTCAACCAATCGCTCACCTCACCCTAAACCTAACCCTAACCCTCACTTTCACCGTGAACAAAACCCTAACCCTAACCATCACACTAACACTAAGCCTCACCCTAACCCTAAACCTAACCCTCAGCCAAACCCTCATCCTAAACCTAACCCTAACAATCAACCTAACCCTAAACTTAAACCTAACCCTAACCCTCACGCTAAACCTAACCCTCACCCTCAGCCTAACCGTACACCTAATCCTAACCCTAACTCTAACCCTCACCCTCTCCCTAACTCTAACCCTACCCCTAACTCTGACCCTCACCCAAACCCTAACCCTATCCCTAGCCCTCACCCTAACACTAAACCTCACCCTAACCCTAACCCTAACAGGCACCCTCACCCTAACCCTAACCCCCACCCTAAACCTCACCCTAACCCTAACGCTAACCCTAACCCTCACCCTCACCATAAACCTCACCCTAACCCGTACCCTCACCATAACCCAAACTCTAACCTAATCCTCATATTTCGCCTAACCCTAACCCTAACCCTAACACTCACTCTCAACCTAACACTCAACATCACCTTAACGATCACCCTAACCCTAAACTTCACCCACACTGTAACACACACCCTCACCCTCACCCTCACCCTCACCCTAACACTGACCCTAACCCTCACCCTAAATCTCACCTTAACCGTAACGCTAACCCTAAACTTCAGTCTCACCCTAACCCTCACCCTAAGCCCTATCCTCACACTAACCCTAACCCTAACCCTAACGTCAAATTAAACCTAAACCTCACCCTAACCCTAACCCTCCCTCTCACCCTAATTCTTTCCCTAACCCTCACCCTAAACCTAACCGTAATCCTCACCTTCACCTTAAACCTCACTGTCCCCCTAACCCTAACCCTAACCGTAACCCTCACCAACACCCTCACCCTCACCCTCCCCCTCACCCTAACCCTCACCCTCAACCTAAACATCACCCTAAACCTAAACCTCACCCTAAACCTAACCCTAATCCTCACCCTAACCCTAATCCTCACCTTAAACCTCACCCTCACCCTAATCCTCACCCTAGCCCACACCATAAACATAACCCTAACCCTAACCCTCACCCTCACCCCCATAATCAGCCTAACCCTAACCTTAACCATAATCCTAACCCTACCCTAATCCTAACCCTCTAACTAAACCTAACCGTAACCCTAATGCTAACCCTAAATGTCACGCTCAACCTAACTCTAACACTAATCCTCACCTTAACCCTAACACTAAACCTAATGCTATCCCTAAACCTCACCCTCACCCTAACCCTCACCATAACCTTTACCATCCCCCTTACCCTCACTCTAACACTAATCCTACCCCTCAGTCTAACCCTCACCCTAACCCTATCTCTAACTCTAATACAAACACTAACCCTCACAATGAACCTCACCCTAACTCTAAATGTAAACCTAACCCTAACCCTAAGCCTATCCCTAAACCTCACCCTAACCCTAACCCTAATCCTATACCTAACCATCACCCTCACCCTCACCATAACCCTAATTCTCTCTCTAACCCTAAACCTAACCCTAGTCCTCACCCTAAAACTTACCCTCAACCTCAACCTAACCTTAACCCTCAACCTGAACCTAACCCTCACCCTAAGTCCTACCCATACCCTGAATCTAAACCTAAGTCCAGCCCTAAATCTCACCCTAACCCTAACCCTATCCCTAACCCTCACCCTAATCCTAACACTCACACTAACCCTAACCCTAACCCTTACCCTCACCCTCACCCTAACACTAACCCTCACCATAACCCTAACCCTAACCCTAACTCTAACCCTAACACACACACTCACCCTAAACCTTACCCTAGCACTTACCCTCACCATAACAATAACCCTAACCCAAACCTTAAATCCTAACACTAACCCTAACACTAACAAGCACCCTCACCGTCACCCTAACACTAATCCTCACCCTCAACCTAAACCTTACCATCACTTTAAACCTATACCTAACCGTCACCCACACCCTCAACCTCACCCTCACCCTCACCCTAACCTGAACCCTCACTCTCACCCTAAGCCTAACCCGAACCCTCACCCAACCCTAACCCTAACTCTAACCCACACCCTCACCCTAACCCTAACCCTAACCCTAACCCTTACCCTAACCCTTACCATAAACCTAACACTAGCACTACCCCTCATTCTCACCCTAACCCTCACCCTAACCCTTATCCTCACACAAACCCTAACCCTAAAACTAACCCTCACACTAACCCTAACCCTAACCTTAACCCTTACCCTAACCCTGACCCTAAACCTCACCCTAACCCGACCTAAAACAAACGATAACCCTAACACTCACCCACAACCTAATCCTAAACCTCACCCTAACCCTCACACTAACCCTAATCCTCACCATATCACTAACCCTAACCCTAACCCTCACCCTAATCCTTAACCTCACTCTAAACTTAACTCTTACCCTCATGCTAAACCTCACCCTAAACTTTACCCTCACCCTAACCCGCCAACTAACCCTAACCCTAAACCTATGGTGCACTGTAATCCTCACCCTAACCATAACCCTAACCCATAACCTCAACCTAAACCTAACCCTCACTCTCAACCTAACCCTCAACCTAACCTTTATCCTCACACTAACCCTAATCCTCAACCTCACCCTAACCCTCACACTAACACTTATCATCACCCTATCAGTAACCTTAACCCTAACCCTCACCCTAAACCTCACCCTAACCCTTACCCTCACCCTAACCTGCAAACTAACCCTAACCCTAAACCTACGGCTTACCCTAGCCCTCCCCCTAACCATAACCCTAACCTTAACCCTCACCCTAACCCTAACCTTCACCCTCACCCTAACCCTGCCCCTAACCCTTACACTCACACTAAACTTATCCCTAAACCTCACCCTAACTCTAATTCTCAACAGAACACTCACCCTCACCCTAGCCCTCACCTCACACTAGCCCTCAACCTAACCATAACCCTCATGCTCACCGTAACCCTAATGCTAATATTAACCCTCAACCTCACCCTAAAACTTGCCCTAACCCTTACCCTCACCATAACCCTATCCCTCACCCTTACCCTAACTCTCACCCTAACCCTTTCCCTCACCCTAACCCTCACCCAGCCCTAAACCTTTCCCTAACCCTAACCCTCACCCTAACCCTAAGACTAATCCTAACCCTCACCCTCACCATAAACCTCACCCTAAACCTAACCCTCAGCCTAACCCTCATCCTAATCCTAATCCTAACCCTAACCGTCACCCTAACCTTAACCATAACCCTAACCCTAACACTCACCCTAACCATAACCCTCACCCTACCCTCAGCCTCACCCTCAGCCTAAGCCTAACCCTAATCCAAAACCTAACCCTTAACCTCACTCTCACCGTAAATCTAAACCCAACCATAACCATCACCCTCACCCTAACCCTCACCCTCATCCTCCCCCTCACCCTTACCCGATGCCTAACCCTTATCCTCACACTAACCCTAACTCTAAACCTAATCCTCACCCTAACCCTCACCCCAACACTAACACTAATCCTCACCTTAACCCTCACCCTAACTCTAAACCTAACAATCACACTAACCCTAACCCTAATCCTAAAGCTAACCCTCACCGTCACCCTAAACCTTACCCTAACCGTACGCCTAAACCTAACCATCAGCCTAACCCTCATCCTAAACCTAACCCTAAATCTCACCCTCATCCTCAACCTAACCCTCACACTCACCCTAACACTACCCCAAATTTAACCCTACCCTATCCCTACCCCTCATCCTAACCCTAACGCTAACCCTAACCCTCAACCGAACCCTAACCCTACCCCTAATGCTAAAACTCACCCTAACCCTAATCCTCACCCACACCCTAACTCTCACCCTCAACCAAACCCTCACCCTCAACTGAACCGTCATACTCACCCTAACCCTCACCCTCACTCTAAACATCACCCAAACCCTAACCATCACCCTAACCCTAACACAAACCCTAATCCATACACTCACACTCACCCTAACCCACACCCTAAACCTTATTCTCACCCTAACACTAACCCTCAACCTAACCCTAACCAAAACCCTCACACTAACCGTAACCCTCACTCTAATCCTAACCCTAACCCTGACCCTAACCTTCACCCTTAACCTGACCCTCACCCTCAGCTTAACCCTAACCCTAATCCTATTCCTAATCCTAAACCTCACACTCACCCTAAACCTAACACTAACCCTAACCCTCCCCCTCCCCCTCACCCGAACACTCCCCTCCCCCTCACCTTAAACATCACCCTAACCCTAAGCCTCACTCTAACCCTAATCCTGACCCTGAACTTAACCTCAGCTTAATCCTCATCCTCACCCTAATACTCACCCTAACCCTAACCTTTACTTAACGGAAACCCTCACCCTCACCCTCAGCCTAACCCTCACCCTCACACAAGCCCTCAACCTAACCCTAAGTTTAACCCTAAACCTCACCCTCAACCTCCCCTTCCTCAGCCTTATCCTAACCATAACCCTAATCCTAACCCTAACCGTCAACCCCACCCTCAACCTAACCTAATTCTAACAATAACACTCACCCTCATCCTAACCTTAATCCTAACCGTAACAATAACTCTAACCCTAACCCTAAAACTCACCCTAACCCTAATACTAACACTTACCCTCAACCTTACCCTCACCCTCATTCTAACCCTCAACCTCATGCTGACCCTCACCATCACACTAACCCTCACAAAAACCCAACCCTCACCCTAGCCCTAACCCTAACCCTCACCCTCAGTTTCCCCCTCACCCTCAGCCTAACCCTAACTCTAACCTTAATCCTAAACTAACCTCACCCTCACCCTCATCCTACCCCTCACCCTCAACCTCATCCTCACCCTCACACTAACCCTCAACCTCACCCTAAACATCACCTTAACCCTAACCTTTACACTGAACCTAACCCCAACGCTCACCCTAACACTCACCCTCAAACTAACCCTCACCCTAAACATTATCCTCACAATAACCCTAACCCTAACCCTAACCTTCACACTAACGCTAAACCTCACTCTAACCGTATCACGACACCTCACCCTAACTCTCACCCTAAACCTAACCCTAACCCTAACACTCACCCTAACACTAAATCTAAACCTAACCCTCACCCTCTCCCTGATCCTCACCATCACCCTAACACTCACCCTAAACCTAATCCTCACCCTAAACCTAACCCTCAACCTAAACCTAACCCTCACCCTGACCCTCACCCTAACCCTAATGCTAGCCCTCACCCTAACCCTTACTTTAACACTAACCTGTACCTTAAACCTAACCCTCATCCTAACACTAACCCTCACACTAAACCTAACCCAAGCCCTCACACTCCCCCTCACCCTCAACCTAACCCTAACACTCATCCTAACCCTAACCCTAAACCTAAACCTCACACTAAACCTAAACCTCACCCTATCCCTAATCCTCATAGTAAACATAACAGTCACACGATCCCTAACCCTTATCCCTCAGCCTAACCCTCACCCTAAACCTAACCCTAACCCTAATCCTCATCCTATCCCTAACCTTAACCCTAACCCTAATCCTCACCCTCAGCCTAACCCTAACCCTCACCCTAACCCTCACCCTTACAGTCACCCTCACCCTCAGCCAAACAATATCCCTAATCCTCACACTAACACTAACACTCATCCTATACCTCACCCTCAAACTAACCCTAAACCAAACCCTAACCCTCACCCTAAACCTCGCCGTAACCCTAACACTAACCCTAAGATTCATCCACACAATAAACCTCACCCTATACCTTATCCTCACCATAACCCTAACCCTAACCCTAACTCTAATCCTCAAACACAACCTAACCTTCACCTTCACCCCAACTGTCACCCTCACCCTCATCCTCATCCTCACCCTAACCCTCTCCCTCACCCTAAACATCACACAAACCCTAAACCTGACCCTAACCCTAACCCTCACCCTAACCCTAACCATCACTCTCACGCTAATCCTCACCATAAACCTAACCCTGACCTAAATGAAACCCTCACCCTAACCCTCACACTAACCCTCACCCTCACCCTAGACCTCACCCTAACCCTAACCCGAACCCTAACCCTCAACTTCAACCTAACCCTCACCGTAACCCTTACCCTCACCCTAACCCTAACCCTAATCATAACCCTCACACTATCCCTTACCCTCACCCTAACCCTAACCCTAATCCTAACCCTAACTATCACCCTCACACTGACCCTCACCCTCACCCTAATCCTAACCCTATTCCTAATCCTAAATATCACAATCACCCTCAACCTAAACCTAACCCTAACCTGAACCCTCACCCTCACCCTCACCCTCACCGAACAGTCACCCTCACCCTAAACATCATCATAACCCTAACCCTCACCCTAACCCTAACCTCAGCTTAACACTCACCGTCAACTTAATCCTCACCCTAACCCTAATCCTAAGGTAAACGAAACCCTCACCCTCACACTAACCCTCAACCTCAACCTACCCCTAACCCTAACCCTAACCATTACACTTACCCACACCCTAACCCTCACCCTTATCCTCACTCTAACCCTAATCCTAACCCTAATGGTCACCCTACCCCTCTCCCTAACCCTAAATGTAACCCTAACCCTCAACCTCATCCTAACTCTCAAGCTCACCTGAACACTCACCCTCACCCTAAACCATACTCTCACAACAGTCATCACCCTAAACCTAACCCTCAACCTAACCCTAACCCTAACCCTCACCCTAACCCTAACCCGTACCCTAACGCTCACCCTAACCCTTACCCACAAAATAATCCTAACACTCACCCTCAACCTTACCATCACCCTAACCCTTACCCTCACCCTAACCCTCACCCTAACCCTCACCATAACCCTCAAACTAATCCTAACCCTCACCCTCTCCCTAACGCTCACCCTAACCTTTACCCTCACCCTCACCCTAACCCTCAACCTAACCTTTACCCTGACCCTAACCCTAACCCTAACCCTAAACCTAACCCTCACCCTAACCCTAAACCTAACCCTCAACCTAAAACTTATCCTATCCTTAAACCTGACCCTAACACTCACCCTAACCTTAACCCTAACCATCACACTAACCCTAACTCTAACCCTCACCCTCACCCTCAGGCTAACTCTAATACTAAACCTAACCCTAACCCTCACCCTAACTCTAACCCTAAACCTAACCATAACCCTAACCCTCACCTTAACCCTCAACCTCACCCAAATTCTCAACCTAACCTTACCTTAACCCTTACCTAAACTAAACCCTTACCCACACCCTCACCCTAACCCTCACCCTCACCCTAGCCCACAACCTAACCCAAACCCTAAACCTAACCTTCACACTAACCTAACCATAACCCTCAGGATAAAACTTATCCTAACCCTAAACCTAAAACAAAACTTCACCCTAACCAAACACTAACCCTAACACTAACCCTCACCCTCATCCTCACTCTAACCCTAATCCTAACCATAGTGCTCACCCTACACCTCTCCCTAACCCTAAATGTAACCCTAACCCTCATCCTCATCCTAACCCTCAAGCTCACCTGAACACTCACCCTCACCCTAAACCATACTCTCACAACAGTCATCACCCTAACCCTAACCCTCACCCTAACCCTAACCTCAGCTGAACCCTCAACCTCAACCTAATCCTCACCCTAACCCTAACCATAAGGTAAACGAAACCCTCACACTAACCCGCACCTTCACCCTAGCCCTAACCCTAACCCTAACCATAACACTTACCCACACCCTAACCCTCAACCTTATCCTCACTCTAACCCTAATCCTAACCCTATTGCTCACACTACCCCTCTCCCTAACCCTAAATGTAAACCTAACCCTCACCCTCATCCTAACCCTCAAGCTCACCTGAACTCTAACCCTCACCCTAAACCATACTCTCACAACAATAATCCTATTACACACCCTCAACCATACCATCACTCTAACACTTACCCTCACCCTAACCCTCACCCTAACCCTCACCCTCGCCCTAATGCTCACCCTAATGCTCACCCTAAACTTTACCCTCACCCTCACCCTAACCCTCACCCTAACCTTTACCCTGACCCTAACCCTAACCCTAACCCTAAACATAACCCTCAACTTAACCCTTATCCTAAACCTAAACCTAACCCTAACCCTCACCCTAACCCAAACCCTAACCCTCATACTAACCCTAATCTTAACCCTCAGCCTAACGCTCATCCTAACCCTAACACTAACTCTAACCCTCACCCTAACCGTACCCTACCATAAAACTCACGCTAACCCTAACCCTCACCCTCACCCTCAAGGCTAACTCTAATACTAAGCCTAAACCTCACCCTCACCCTAACCCTAACCCTAAACCTAATCTTCACACTAACCCGAACCATAACCCTCAGGATAAACCTTATCCTAACCCTAAACCTAAAACAAAACTTCACCATAACCAAACCCTAAACCTAACCCTAACCCTAACCCTAACCGCACACTAAACCTAACACTAACCCTAACACTAACCCTCAGCCTAACCCTAACCCTAACCCTAACCCTCACCCTAAACCTAATCCTAACCCTAACCCTCAACCTAACTGTAAACCACACCCTCATCCTCACCCTCACCCGCAGCCTAAACCTAGTGCTAACCCTAATCTTAACCCTCACCCTAACTCTAACCCTAAACCAAACCCTCACTCTCCCCCTCAACCTCACCCTAACCCTCACCCTAACCCTAACCCTCACCCTAACCTTTACCCTCACCCTCACCCTAACTCTCACCCTAACCTTTACCCTGACTCTAACCCTAACCCTAAACCTAAACCTAACCCTCGCACTAACCCTAAACCTAACCCTCAACCTAACTTTATCCTAAACCTAAAATTAACCCTAACCCTCACACTTACACTAACCCTAACCCTAACCTTCACACTAACCCAAACCCTAACCCTAAGCCTAACGCTCATCCTAAACCTAACCCTAACTCTAACACTCACCCTAACCGTACACCTAACCCTAACACTCACCCTAACCGTACCCCTAACCGTAACACTCACCCTGAACCTAACCCTCACCCTCACCATCAGGCTAACTTTATTACTAACCCTAATACTAACCCTCACCCTCACCCTTACTCTGACCCTAAACCAAACCTAACCCTCACACTTACCCTCACCCTAACCCTAAACCTATCCCTAACCCTCACCCTAAACCTAACCCTAAGCCTAACCCTCACACCAAACCTCAACCTAACCCTTACCTTCACCATAAACCTAAATCTAACCCTAATACTCACCCTAAACATAACCCTCAACTACAGTCTAACCCTGACCCTGAACCGAACCCTCACTGACTCCTAACACTCTTCCTAACCGTAAACCTAATCCTAAACCTAAGCCTCACCCTCAAAGTCACCCTAACCCTGCACCTAACCCTAACCCTCACCTACAACCTCACCCTAATCTTCACCCTCACCCTAACCCTAACCCTACCCTTCACCATAACACTCATACTAACCCTAACCCTAATACTAACCTTCAACGTAACCCTAACCCTAGCCCTAACCCTCACCCTCACACTAAACCTAAACCTAAGGCTAACACTCAACCTAACACTAATCTTCACCCACAACCTAAATCTCACCCACACTTGAACCCTCAACCTCTCCCTCACACTAAACATCACCCAAACCATAACCCGCAACCTAACTCTTGACCTAACACTAAACCTAACCCTAACCCTAACCCTAACCCTAACCTCAGCGTAACCCTAACCCTGACATAAAGGAAACCCTCACCTTCACCCTAACCCTCACCATCCCCCTAACCATAACCCTAACCATCAATGTCACCCTCACCCTCACCCTCAGCCGAAACCTAACTCTAACCCTAACCCTCACCCTCACCCTAACCGTAACCCTAACCCTAACCCTCACCCCAACCCCAACCCTAACCCTGACCCTAACACTAACCTTCATCCTCACCATCACCCTAATCCTAACCCTCATCCTCACCCTAACCTTCACCCTAACCCTTACCCTGACCCTCACCCTAACCCTAACCCTCACAGTAACCCTAACCCTCATCCTAACCCTCACCTTAACCCTCAACCTCACCCTAATCCTCACCCTAACCTAGCCTTAACCCTTACCTAAGCTAAACCCTCAACCTCACCCTAACCCTCACCCTCAACCTAGCCCACACCCTAACCATAACCCTAAATCTAACCCTCACACTAACCCTAAACATAACACTCAGCCGAAACTTTATCCTAACCCTAAACGTAAAACTAACCTTCAACCTAACCAAACCCTAACCCTAACCCTAACCCTAACACTCACACTAACCTTAAACTTAACCCTGAGCCTAACGCTCATCCTAACCCTAACCCTAACCCTCACCCTAACCTTAAACCTCTCCCTCAAACTCACCCTCACCCTCAGCCTAAACCTAGTGCTCACCCTAACCCTAACCCTCACCCTCAACCTAAATCTAACCCAAAACCAAACTCTCACCCTCCCCTTCACACTCACGCTAACCTTCACTCTAACCCTAACCCTCACCCTCAACATCACCCTCACCCTCAGCCCAACCCAAGTCCTTACTCTAATCCTAAACCTCAACCTATACCTGACGCTAACCCTAACCCTAATCCTAACCATCACCCTAACCCTCACCCTCACCACAGTCCACAACCTAACCCTAACCCTAAACCTAACCCTCACACTAACCCTAACCCTAACCCTCAGCCTAAACCTTATCCCAACCCTAAACCTAAAATTAACCATCACCATAACCAAACCCTAACCCTAACCCTAACCTATCCCTAACGCTCACACTAACCCTAACCCTAACACTCAACCTAACGCTCATCCTAAACCTAACCCTAACCCTAACCCTAAACCTCAACCTAACGCTCATTCTAACCCTAACCTGAACACTAACCCTAAACCTGACCCTCAATTTAACCCTCCCCTAACCCTAATTCTAACCCTAAACCTCACCCTCACTATAACCCTAATCCTAACACTAACCCTAAACCTCACCCTAACTATCACCCTAACCCTCACCCTCAGCCTAAACATCACCCTAACCTTAACCCACACCCTAAATCTAACCCTAACCCTCACGCTAACCCTAACCCTCACCCTAACCCTAACCCTACACCTCACCCTACCCCTCACCCTAACCCTTACCATCACCCTAACCCAAACCCTAACCCTCACCCTCACACTAGCCCTCACCCTTAACTAATGCTAACCATAACCCTAAACCTAAACCTAAACCTCACCCTCACCCTCACCTTCACCCTCACCCTCACCCTAACCCTAACCCTAAACCTCAAACTCACTCTAACCCTAACCCTAACACTAATGCTAACCCTAAGCCTCATCCACACCCTAACCCACACCCTAACTCTTACCCTCACCCTCTCTCTCACCCTTACCCTAAACCTACCCTTTCAGCCTAACCCTCACCTTAACCCTTACCTTCACTATAAACCTAACACTAACCCTAATCCTCATACTAACCCTAAACCTAACCCGAACCCTAAACCTCACTTTAACCCTCACCCTAATCTTAACCCTGACCCTAACCCTCACCCTAATGCTAACACTAAACCTAAACCTCACCCTCACCCTAATCCTCACTGTCACCTTAACACTCAACATCACCATAATCCTCACCCTAACCCTAACCCTCACACTAAACCTCACCCTAACTCTTACCCTCACCATAACCTTAACCCTAACCCACACCTTAACCCTCGCCCTCACCCTAGCCCTCACCCTAGCCCTCCCCCTAAGCCTAACCCTAACCCTCACCCTCAACCTCAGCCTCACCCTAAACCTAAACCTAATCCTAACCCTATTCCTCACCCTCACCCTCACTCTAAACCTAACCGTAAACCTAATGCTAACCCTAAAACTCTCCCTAACTTTAACCCTAATCCTAAACCTCACCCTAACCCTAATGCTATACCTAACCCTAACCCTCACCCTAACACTAATGCTAACCCTAATACTCAACCTCACACTAAACCTCACCCTAAACCTTACCCTCATCCTAACCCTCACGTAACCCTAAAACTAAACCTAACCCTCAAACAAACACTCACCCTAAACCTTACACTAACCCTATCCCTCACCCTAAGCCTCAACATGTCCCTTATCCTCACCTAACCCTAACCCTACACCTCACCCTAATGCTAACACTGAACTCAACCCTAACACTAACCCACAACCTTACCCTACACCTAACCCTCATCCAAACGCTCACACTAACCCTAACACTAACCCTATCCCGCAACCTCATCCTAACCCTCACCCTAACGCTTACCCTCACCCAAACCCTAACCGTCACACTAAACCTAACCCTCACACTAACCCTAGCCATAAACCTCAACCTAACCCTCACCCTAACCCTAAACCTAACCCCCAACCTAACCCTAACAATAAACATTACCCTAACCACAACCCTCACCCTCACCCTCACCCTCACCCTAAACATCACCCTAACCCTAACCCTAACCCTAACACTCACCTTAACCCTAATCCTCACCTTCAACCTCACCCTCAGCCTAATCCTCACCCTAAACCTAACCCTAACCCTTTCCTAACCAAAAACTGCACCCTCACCTAACCCTCGCCCTCACCGTAGCCCTCACCCTAAGCCTAACCCTAACCCTCACCCTCACCCTCAAACATATCCTCAACCTCAGCCTCACTCTAACCGTAAACCTAATCCTAACCCTAATCCTCAACCTCACCCTCACTCTAACCCTAATGGTAAACCTAACGCTAACCCTAACCATAAACCTATCCCTAACCCACAACCTAACTCGAACCATAATCCTCACCCTAATCCTAATCCTAACCCTAACCCTAACCCTCAACCTAAACCTAACCCTAAACATTACCCAAACCCTAACCCTCACCCTCACCCTCACCCTCACCCTCAGCCTAACACTAACCCTAACCCTAATCCTAACCCTAACACTCACCCTCACACTCACCCTAACTGGAACCCTAACCATAAACCTAAACCTCCCCCTAACCATTAACCTATCCCTAATCCACACTCTAACCATAAACATCACCCTAAACCTAACCCTAACCCTCACCCTCACTCTCACCCTCACCCTCAGCCAAACCTAACCCTACCCTAACCCTAACCCTCACCCTCACCCTCACCCTCACCCGCAACCTAACCCTAACAATAACCCCAACCTTCACCCTAACACTGAACCTCAACTTCACCCTAACCCTAATCCTAACCCTAACTCTAATCCTAACCCTCACCCTCACCCTAACCCTCACCTTAACCCTTACCCTCACCTTCACCTAACCCTAACCCTAACCCCCACACTAACCCGAACCCTCACCCTAACCATACCACTAACACTAACTCTTACCCTCACCCTAACCCTAACCCTACCCCACAGCCTATCCCTCATCCTAACCCTAACCCTAATCCTATCCCTCAACCTAACCATAACCCTAACATTAACCTGAACCCTCACCCACAACCTAACCCTCACCCTCACCCTCACACTCACCCTCAGCCTAATCCTAACACTAACCCTAATCCTAAACCTAATCCTCACCCACAGCCTCACCCTAACTCTAACCCGAACCCTAACCATAAACTTCCCCTTCACCCAAACCCTCACCCGAACCCTCACTCTCACCCTACGGCTCACCCTCACCTTAACCCTAACCCTATCCCTCAACCTAACCCTAAACCTCACCCTCACCCTCAAACTCACGCTAACACTAAGCCTCACTGTTACCCTAAACCTCGCCCTAACCCTTAGCCTTACACTAACACTAACACTCACACTAAACATAGGCCTCACCCTCACCCTTACTCTAACCCTACCCTCACCCTAACCCTCAACCTAAATGTAACGCTCAACCTCACCCTACCCCTAAACCTAACCCTCACCCTGACCTTAACCCTCACCCTCACTCTCAAACTCACACTAACCCTAACCCTCACACTAAATCTAACCCTCACCCTCACCCTAAACTTAACGCTACCCCTCACCCTACCCCTCACCCTCAACCTAGCCCTCACCCCTACCCTAATCCTAAACCTGACCCTAACCTTAACCCTAAAACTCACACTAACCCTAACCCTCACCCTAACCCTAACCCTACCCCACAACCAAGCCCTCATCCTAACCCTAACCCTAACCCTATCCCTCACCCTAACCCTAAGCCTAACATTAACACTAACCCACACCCAAACCTAACCCTCACCCTCACCCTCACCATCACCCTAACTCTAAACCTAACCTTACCCCTCACTCTCACCCTAACCCTAACCCTAACCCTAACCCTCACCTTAACCCTCACCCTAATCCTAACCCTTATCCTAACCCTCACTCTAAAGCTAGCAGTAAACATAAACCTCCCCCTCACCCTAACCCTCACCATCACCCTAACCCTCACTCTCAGGGTTCGTGTTTGCACGAACCCTGACCTCAACCTAACCCTCACTCTCACCCTAACCGTAAACCTAACCCTAATCCTCTCCCTAACCCACAACCTCACCCTCACCTTAAGCCTAACCCTAACCCTAATCCTAAACCTAACCCTCACCCTCACCCTCACCCTAACCCTAACCCTAATCTTAAACCGAACCCTCACCTTCACCCTAAACCTACCTCTAAACATCACCCTCACACTCACCCTTACCCTATCCCCAACCCTAAGCCTTAGCCTAACCCTAACCCTCACCCTAACCCTAACCATAACCCTCACCCTCACCCTCACCCTAACCCTAACAATAACCCTATCCCTCACACTAATCCTTATCCTCACACTTACCCTAAACCTAACCCTAAACCTCACACTAACCCTAAACCTCACTTCCAACCCTGACCCTACCCCTCACCCTAAACCTCACCCTAATCCAAACCCTAACCCTAACCCACACCCTAAACCTAACTGTAACCCTCACCCTCATGCTAACCCTCATCCACACCCTAATCCTCACCCTCACCCGAACCCTCACCCTAACCCTAACCCTCACCCTAAAGATCACCCTAAACCTAACCCTCACTCTAACCCTAATCATAAATCTCAACCTCACCCTCACCCTCAGCCTAACCCTAGTCCTTAACCTAATCATAATACTCACCCTCACCCTAACCCTCACCCTAACCCTTACCTGATCCTTCACCTAACCCGCACAATAACACGATCCCACACCCTAACTATAAAACTAACCCTAACCCTTACCCTCACCCTAATCCTAACCCTAACAGTAACCCTAACCCTAAAGCTAGTCCTCACACTAACCCTAACCCTCACCCACACCTTAACCCAAACCCTCACCTGAACCCTCACCCTTACCCTAACCCTAACCCTCACCCTAACCCTCACCATAACCCTAAACCTAACCCTAATCCTGACCCTCACCCTAGCTGTCATCCTAACTCTTACCCTCACCCTAACCCTCACCCTAACCCTCAACATAACCCTAAAATTACCCCTCAGCCTAACCCTAACCCTAACCCTCAACCCAACCCTGATGCTAACACAAATGCTCACTCTTAACCTACCCTTTATATTAACCCTTACCCTCACCATAACCCTATCCCTCACCCTCTCCTTAACCCTCACACTACCCCTTCCCCTCCCCCAACCCTTACCCTACCCCAAACCCTAACCCTAACCCTAACCTTCACCCTAACCCTCACCCTAACCCTCACCCTAACCCTCACCCTAACCTTCACCCCAACCCTCACCCTAACCCTAACCCTAACCCTAACCCTCACCCTCACCCTAACTGTCATCATAACCCTTACCCTCACCCTAAACCTAAACCTAATCCTAACCCTAACCCTCACCCTAACCCTAACCCTCACTCCAACCCTCAGTCTCACCTTCACCGTCACCCTACACATCATCCTAACCCTAACTCTCACCCTCACCCTAACCCTAACACTGACCCTATCCCTAACCCTCACCTTAAACCTCACCCTCACCCTAATCCTCACCCTAAACCTAATCCTAAACTTTTCCTAAACAAAAACATCACCCTCACATTAGTCCTCACCCTAAACCTAACCCTAAACTTAATCCTCACCCTCACCCTCACCTTCACCCTCAGCCTCAGCCTCAGCCTCACCCTAACCCTAAACCTAATCCTAACCCTAACCCTGACCCTCACCCTCACTCTAAACATAACCCTAACCTCCACCCTAGCCCTAACCCTATCCATAACCCTAACCCTAACACTCAAACTAATCCTAAACCTAACCCTAATGCTAACCCTAACCCTCACCCTCACCCTAATTCTGACCCTAACCCTTACCTTTACCTTCACCCTCACTCTCAACCTAACCCTAACCCTTACCCTCACGATAAACCTATCCCTCACCTTCAACCTAACCCTCACCCTAACCCTTACGCTCACCCTTACCCTCACCCAACCCTAACCCGAACCCTAAAACCCATCCTAACCTTCACCCTAACCCTAACGCTAACCCTAACCCTCAGTATCAACCTAAATGTAACCCTAACACTTACGTAACCGAGACCCTCACCCTCACCCTCACAATCAACCTAACCCTTACCATAACCCTAATAGTAACCCAAACACTTACCCTTACCCTAAACCTAACCCTAAACCTAACCCACACCGTCACTCTCCCACTCACCCTCACCCTCACCTTAACCCTCACGCTCACCCTCACACTAACCCTCAACCTCACCCTAAACATCACACTAACCCTAACCCTCACACTAACCCTTATCCTAACCCTAACCCTAACCCTAACCCTAACCTTCACACTAACCCTAACCCTCACCCTAACCCTATCCCGACACCTCACCCTGACTCTCATCCTAACCCAAACCCTCAACCCCACCCTAATCCTCACCCTCACCCGAACACTCACCCTCACCCTAACACTCACTCTCAACCGAACCCTAACCCTCACCCGAACCCTCATCCTCACACTAACCCTCACCCTCACTCTAAACATCACCTAAACCCTAACCCTCACCCTAACCCTAACACAAAGCCGAATCCAAACCCTCACACTCATCCTAACGCTTACCCTCACCCTAAACCTTACCATCACCCTAACTCTAACCATAAACCTCACACTAACCTTAACCCTCACTCTAAACCTAACCCTAAACTTGCCCATAACCTTGACCCTCACCCTGACCCTCACCCTCAGTTTAACACTAACCCTACTCCTATTCTTAATCCTAACCCTCACCTTCACCCTAAACCTAACCCTAACCCTAACCCTCACCCTCACCGTCACCCTCACCCTAACCCTCAAGCTCACCCTAAACATCTCCCTAACCCTAACCCTCACCCTAACCCTAACACTAACCCTCACCCTGAACCTAACCTCAGCTTAATCCTCATCCTCACCCTAATCCTCACCCTATCCCTAACCTTTACCTAACCAAAACCCTCACCCTCACCCTCAGCCTAACCCTCACCCTCACCCAAGCCCTAACCTTAACCCTAAACTTAACCCTAACACTCACCCTCAACTTCCCCTTCCCCATCAGCCTTACCCTAACCATAACCCTAAGCCTAACCCTAACCCTCAACCCCACCCTCACCCTCAACCTAAACCTAACCCTAACAATAACCCTCACCCTCATCCTAAACTTAATCCTAACAATAACTCTAACCCTAGCCTTAACCGTAAAACTCACCCTAACCATAATCCTAACCCTAACCCTCAACCTCACCCTCACCGTCATTCTAACCCTCACCTTCACGCTGACACTCACCATCACACTAACCCTCACACTAACCCTAATCCTCATCCTAGCCCTAACCCTAACCCTCACACTCACTTTCCCCCTCACCCTCAGCCTAACCCTAACTCTAATCGTAATCCTAAACTAACTAACCTCACCCTCACCCTCACCCTCAGCCTCACCCTCACCCTCACCCTCACCCTAACCCTAACCCTCAACATCACCCTAAACATCACGTTAACCCTAAACCTCACACTGAACCTAACCCTCACCCTCAAGCTAACCCTCACCCTAAACATTATCCTAACACTAACCCTAACCCAACCCCTAACCTTCACACTAACCCTAACCCTCAGTCTAACCCTATCCCGACACCTCACCCTAACTCTCACCCTAACCCTAACCCTAACCCTAACACTCAGCCTAACCCTAACTCTAAACCTAACCCTCACCATCACCCTAACCCTCACCATCACCCTAACGCTCACCCTAACCCTAACCCTCACCCTAAACTAACCCTCAACCTAAACCAAACACTCACCCTGACCCTCATCCTAACCATAAACCTAACCCTCACCCTAACCCTTACTTTAACCCTAACCCTCACCCTAAACCTAACCCTCACCCTAACAATAACACTCACACTAACCCTAAACCTAGCCCTTACCCTCACCCTCACCCTCAACATAACCCTAACACTCATCTTAACCCTAACCCTAAACCTAAACCTCACAGTAAAACTAAACCTCACCCTAACCCTAATCCTCAAACTAAACCTAACAATCACTCTATCCCTAACCCTACCCCTCATCCTAAACCTCACCCTAAACGTAACCCTAACCCTAATCCTCACCCTATCCCTAACCTTAACCCTAACCCTCACCCAAACCCTCACCCTCACCCTAACCCTAATGCTAACCCTAAGCCAAACCCTCACCCTAACCCTCAACCTAACCCTTACCCTCACCCTAACCCTTACCCTGACCCTAACCCTAACCCTCACTCTCGCCCTAACCCTCACCCTAACATTTACCAACACCCTCACCCTAACCCTAACCCTCACCCTTACCCTAACCCTAACCCTAGTCCTAACCCTCACCATAAACCTAACCCTCACTCTTAGAGTCACCCTCAAACTCAGCCAAAACCTAATCCTTACTCTAATCCTAACCCTCACCCTCACCCTAACTCTAACCCTAACCCTCAACCTCACCCTACCATATCCCTATCCCTCACCCTAACACTAACACTCACCCTATACCACACCCTCACCCTAACCCTAAACCAAACCCTAACGCTCACCCTAAACCTCACCCTAACCCTAACACTAAACCTAACCGTCATCCTCACAATAAACCTCACCCTATACCTTACCCTCAGCATTACCCTAACCCAAACCCAAACCCTAATCCTCAACCACACCCTAACCTTCACCCTCACCTTAACCCTCACTCTCACCTTAAACATCACCCACACCCTCACCCTCATGCTAACCCTAACCCTAACCCTCACCCTAAACCTAAACCTCACTCTCACGCAAATCCTCACCATAAACCTAACCCTGACATAAAAGGAACCCTCACCCTAACCCTCACACTAACCCTCACCCTCACCCTAGCCCTCACCCTAACCCTAAACCGAACCCTAACCCTCAGCTTCACCCTAAACCTCACCCTAACCTTTACCCTCACAGTAACCCTAACCCTAATCATAACTCTCACACTAACCGTAACCCTCACCCTAACCATAACCCTAACCCTATTCCTATTCCTAACCTTCACAATCACCCTCAACCTAAACCTAACTCTAACATTAACCCTCACCCTCACCCTCACCCTCACTGAACACTCACCCTCACAATAAACATCACCCTAACCATAACCCACACCCTAACCCTAACCTCAGATTAACCCTCACCCTTAAACTAATCCTCACCCTAACCCTAACCCTAAGGTAAAGAAACCTTCACCCTCATACTAACCCTAACCCTAGCCCTAACCCTAACCTTAACCATAACACTTACCCACACCCTAACCCTCACCCTCATCCTCACTCTAACCCTAATCCTCACCCTAATCCTAACCCTCATGTTCACCCTACCACTCTCCCTAACCTTAAATGTATCCCTAACCCTCACCCTCATCCTAAACATCACGCTCACCAGAACATTCACCCTCACACTAAACGATACTCTCACAATAAATATCAGGTTAACCCTAACCCTCAACCTAACCCTAACCCTAACCCTCAGACTAATGCTCATCCTAACCCTAACCCTAACCCTAACCCTCACCCTAACCCAAACCCTACCCATAAAACTCACCCTAACCCTAACCCTCACCCTCACCCTCAGGCTAACTCTAATACTAACCCTAACCCTCACCCTCAACCTAACTCTAAACCTAAACCTAACCCTAACCCTCACCCTCACATATCCCTAAACCTATCCCTAACCCTCACCCTAACCCTAACCCAAAACCTATACCTCACCCTCACCCTAACCCTCACCCTAACCCTCACACTAAATCTCACCCTAAACCTTACCCTCACCATAAAACTCACTCTAACCCTAATCCTCACCCTAAACCTAACCCTCACCAACAACCTAACCCTCACCCCCAGGGGAACCCTAACTCACACCCTAACCCTCACACTAACCCTAACCCTAACACTATTCCTCAACCTAAACCTAACCCTTAAACTCACCCTAAGCCTACACCTACGCCTAACCCTCACCCACACCCTCACCCTAACCCTCACCCTCACCCTAACCCTCACCCTAACCATAACCCTACACTTCACCCTAAACCTCACACTAACCCTAACCCTAACCCTCACCCTAAACCTAACCCTCACCAACAACCTAACCCTCACCCCCAGGGGAACCCTAACTCACACCCTAACCCTCACCCTAACCCTAACCCTAACACTATTCCTCAACCTAAACCTAACCCTTAATCTCACCCTAAGCCTACACCTACGCCTAAACCTCACCCACACCCTCACCCTAACCCTCACCCTCACCCTAACCCTCACCCTAACCATAACCCTACCCTTCACCCTAAACCTCACACTAACCTTAACCCTAATCCAAACCCTCAACCTAACCCTAAAGCTACCATTAAACCTCAACCTCACACTAAACCTACACCTAACACTAACACTCAATCTAAACCTAATCCTCACCCACACCCTAAACCTCACCCTCACCCTCACTCTAAACATCACCCAAACCCTAACACTCACCCTAACCCTAGCCCTAACCCTCACCCTCACCCTAATTCAAAATCTAATCCTAAACCTCACCCTATTCCTCAACATAACCCTAACACTTGGCTAAAAGAAACTCTCAATCTGAAACTCACACTAATCCTCACCCTAATCCTAACCCTAACCCTAACCCTCAACCTCACCCTAAACCTCACTCTAACCCTTACCCTCACCCTAACCCTAAGCCTAACACTAACCCTAAACCTAAACCTCAGCCTCACCCTCACCCTCACCCGCACCTTTAGCCTAACCCTAACCCTAACCCTATTCCCAATCCTAACACTCTCCCTCAAACGTACCCTAAACCTCACCCTCACCCTAAATTTCACCCTCACCCTAAACATCACCCTAACAATAAACCTCACCCTAACCCTAACGCGAAACCTTACCCTAACCCTAACCTCAACTTAACCCTAACCCTGACGTAAACGAAACGCTCACCCTCAACCTCACACTAACCCTCACCCTCACCCTAGCACTCACCCTCACCCTAACCCTAACTATAACCCTCAACCTCACCCTCAACCTCACCCTCACCCTAAACCTAACCCTAAGCTTAACCCTAACCCTCACCCCAACCCTAACCCTAACCCTAACCCTCACCCCAAACCTAATCCTCACCCTAACACTAACCCTCACCCTAATCGTAACCATAACTCTAATCCTAACCCTCACCCTCACCATACCCCTCACCCTAAACCTTACCCTCACCCTCACCCTAAGTGTAATCCTAAACCTCACAGTAACCCTAACACTCAACCTAATCCTAAGCCTCACCTTAAACCTCAACCTCACCCTAATCCTCAACCTAACCTTTCCTTAACCCTTACCTAAACTAAACCCTCACTCTCACCCTCACCCTAACCCTCACCCTAACCCTAACCCTTCCCTTCACCCTAACCCTCATTCTAACCCTAACCCTAATCTTAACTGTCAACCTAATCCTAACCCTAGCCCTTAAACCCTCACCCTCACACTAACCCTAAACCTAATGCTAACACTCAACCTAACACTAATGCTAACCCACACCCTAACTCTCAGCCTCACTCGAACCCTTACCCTCACCCGAACCCTCATCCTCGCTCTAACCCTCACCCTCATGCTAAACATCACCCAAACCCTAACCCTCACCCTAACCCTTGCTCTAACCCTCACCCTAACCCTAAACCTCAACCTAACCCTCACCCTCACGTTAATCCTCACCATAACACTAAACCTTGGCTAAAAGAAACCCTCACCCTAACCCTCATACTAACCCTCACCCTCACCCTAGCCCTCACCCTAATCTTAACCCTAACCCTAAACCTCACACTCACACTAAACCTCACTCTAACTCTTCCCCTCACACTAACCCTAATCCTAACCATTAGCCTCACAGTACCCGTAACTCTCACCTTAACCCTAACACTAACCCTAACCCAAACTCTCACCCTCACCCTCACCTTCAGTCTAACCCTAACCGTAACCCTGTTCCCAAACCTAAACTTCACCCTCACCCTTATCCTAACCCTCACCCTCACCCTCACCCTCATCCTAACAATAACCCTAACCCTAATCCTAACCCTAACACTCACCCTCACACTCACACTAACTCGAACCCTAATCATAAACCTAACCCACACCCTAACCATAAAACTAACCCTAACCCACACCCTAACCCTAACCATCACCCTAAACCTAACCCTAACCCACACCCTCACCCTAACCATAACCCTTACCCTAACTCTTTTTCTTAACCCTAACGATAACCCTAACCCTCACCCTCACGCTAAACCCCACCCTAACCCATTCCCTCACCATAACCCTAAGGGTAACCCTAAACCTAATATTCACACTCACCCTAACCCTAACCATCACCCTATCGCTCACCTTAACCCTAACCCTCACCGTCACCCTAAACCTCACCGTCACCTTAACCCTCACCTTAACCCTAACCTTCACCCACACCCTAACACTCACACTCACCCGAAACCTCACTCTCACCCTCACCCTAACCCTACCCTATCCCTCACCCCAACCCTAACCCTCACCCTAACCCTAACCTTCACCCACACCCTAACACACACACTCACCCGAAACCTCACTCTCACCCTCACCCTAACCCTAACCCTAACCCTAACCCTAACCCTAACCCTATCCCTAACCCTTACCCTAACCCTAACCCTTAATCTAACCCTAACCCTTACTCTCACCCTAATCCTCAACCTAACACTTATCCTTACACTAAGCCTAACTCTAACCCTCACACTAAGCCTATCCATCACCCTAACCATAACCATAACACTCACCCTAAACCTCACACTAAACTGAAACCTCAACCCACATCCTAAACCTCACTCTCATCCTCACCCTCACCCTAACCCTCACCAACAACCTAACCCACACCCTCACCCGAACCCCCACTCTCACCCTCACCCTCACCCTAAACATCACCCTCAACCTAACCCTAACCCTCACCCTAACCCTAACTCTCACCTTAAAACTCACCCTCACCCTAATCCTCACCCTAAACCTAACGCTAACTCTTTCCTAACCGAAAACATCACCTTCACCCTAACTTTCACCCTAGCCCTCCCCCTAATCCTAGACCTCACCCTAAACCTAATGCTAAACTTAACCCTCACCTTCACGCTCACCCTCACCCTCAGCCTCACCGTAACCCTAAACCTAAACCTAACCCTATCCCGGACCCTTACCCTCACTCTAACCCTAACCCTAACCTGCAACCTAACCCTAACCCTAACCCTAATGCTAACCCTAACCCTCACCCTCACCCTAACCCTGACCCTAACTCTAACCCTACCCCTCAGCCTACCCCTCACCCTCACCCTAACCCTCACCCTCACCCTAACACTAATGCTAACCCTAATCCTCAACCTCACCCTAACCGTTTCCCTAACCGTTACCCTCACCATAACCCTATCCCTCAACCTCAACCTAACCCTCACCCTAACCCTTTCGCTCACCCTAACCCTCACCCAACCGTAAACCTAACCCTAACCCTCATGCTAACCGCCACCCTAAACTTCACCCTAACCCTAAGGGTAACCCTAACCCTCAGTCTCACCCTAACCCTCACCCTAAGCCTTATCCTCACACTAATCCTTACCCTAACCCGAAACCCTCACACTAAGCCTAACCCTCATACTAACCTTAACCCAACCTCTCACCCTAACACTCACTCTAACCCTAACCCTAACCCCAACCCAAACGCTAAACCTAACCCTAATCCTCACCTGAACCCTAACACTCACAGTCAACCTAAGCCTCACCCTTACCCTAACCTTCACCTACACCCTAACAATTCCTCTACCCTGAACACTAACTCTCACCCTAAACCTCACCCTCACCCTAAACATCACCCTAACCCTTACCCTCACCCTAAGCCTCACCGTCACCCACACCCTAACCCTCACCGTCACCCGAAACCTCTCACTCTCCCTAAATTTCACCTTCACCTTAAACATCACCCTAACCCTCACTCTCACCCTAACCCTCACTCTAACACTTAACATCACCCTAACCCTAACCCTAACCCTAACTCTCACACTAAACCTAACCCTCACCCTAAATCTAACACTAAATATACCCGTCCCCCTAACCCTCACCCTAACCATAGCCATGAAAGCTAGGGTGAGTCTCAATCATATCCTCAACCTCACCCTCACCCTAACCATAACCCTCATCCTAGCGCTCAACCTAACCATAACTCTAACCCTAACCCAAACTCTAAACCTCACCTTCACCCTCACCCTCACCCTCACCCTCAGCCTAATCCTAACCTTAACCCTAATACTAACCCTAAACCTAACACTAAACCTACATCTACCCCTACCCCTAACCCTAACCCTCACCCTCACCCTCACCCTTACCCTCACCCTCACCCTAAATCTCACATTAACTCCAACCCTCACCCTCACCCTAAACCTCACCCTTACCCTCACCCTACACCTAAACCTAACCCACAACCTCACCCTCACCCTCACACTCAACCTAACCCTAACCCTCACCCTAACCCTAACCCTAACACTCACCCTCACACTAAACCTAAACCTAAACCTCTCCATAACCCTCACCCTAACCCTAATGCAAAACCAAATCCTCAACCTCTCCCTAAACCTAAAGCTAACCCTAACAGTCACCCTCACCCTAAAGCTCACCCTTACCCTCACCCTGACTCTAACCCTAACCCTCACACTAACCATAACCCTCACCCTAACCCTAAACCTACCCCTCACCCTAAGGCTCACCCTATCCCTAACCCTAACCCTAATACTCACCCTAACCTTAAACTTCATCCTAACCCTCGCCCTCACCCTAATCCTCACCCTAACCCTAACCCTAATCCTTACCTAACCGAAACCCTCATCCTCACACTCATCCTCACCCTAACCCTCATCCTCACCATCGCCCTCACCATAACCCTAACCCTAACCCTCTCCCTAAACATAACATTAACTTTAACCCTCAACATAACCTTCAGCCTAGCCCTCACCAAAACCCATACACTCACCCTCACCCTCACCCTAACCCTCACACTAAACCTAAACCTCACCCTAACCCTAACACTAACACTAAACAAAACCCTCATCCTATCCCTCAAACTAAGGCTAAACCTTACCCTAACCCTCACCCAAAACCTAACATTGACACTCACCCTCACCCTAATCCTTAACCTCACCATAACCCTAACAATTACACTTACCCGAACCCTCACCCTAATCCTACCCCTTATCCTAACCCTCACCCTAACACTAACCCTAACCCTAACCCTCACCCTAACACTAACCCTAAACCTATCCCTATCCCTCAAAGACACCCTAACCCTCACCTTAACCCTAATGCAAACCCGAACCCTAAACCTCAACCTAACCCTAACCCTAACATTAAACCTCACACTAACCCTAACCATCACCCCAACCATAAACTTCATCCTATCCCTGACCCTCATCCTAATCCTAATCCTAACCCTTACCTAACTGAAACGCTCTCCCTCACCCTCTCCCTCTCCCTAACCCGCAACCTCACATTAGAACTCACCATAAACCTTACGCTAAACCTAACAATAACCCTCACCCTCACACTAAACCTAACTCTAAGCCTCACCCTCACCCTCACCGTCACCCTAAACATAACCCTCACCCTCACTCTCCCCCTAACCCTAAACCTAACCCTCACCCTAATCTTAACCCTCAACATAACCCTAACCCTAACCCTCATCCTCACCCTAAACCTAAACCTAAACCTCACCCTAACCCTCAACCGAACCCTAATGCAAACCCTAAACCTCACCCTCACCTTAAGCCGAAAGCTAACCCTAACCCACACCCTCACCCTAAACCTCACACTAATCCTTACCCTCACCCTAACCCTAACCCTAACACTAACCCTCATACTAACCCTAACCCTCATCCTAACACTAACCCTACCCCTCAACCTGTCTCACCCTACAACTAACCCTAACCTAAACCCAACCCTAACTCTCACTGTCACCTTAACCCTCACCCTCAACCTAACATTAACATTACCCCTAACCCTCACCTAAAACTAACCCTAACCCTAACCTTCACACTAACCCTAACCCTCACCCTAAACCCCTAAACCTAACACTCACCCTCACCCTCAAGCTCATCCTCAGCCAAACCCTAACCCTAACACTAATCCTAACCCTAAGCCTCATCCACACCCTCCCCCTCCCCCTAACCCTAACCCTAACCCTCAAACTCACCCTCATCCTCACCCTAACCCTCACTCTCACCCTAACCCTAAACCTAACCCTATACCTATCACTCATCCTAACCCTCACACTAATCCAAATGCTAACCATAAACCTCACCCTCACCCTAACCCTCACAATAACCCTTACCCTCACCCTAACCCTAACCTGCACCCTCATTCTAACCCTCACACTAACACTTACCCACAACCCAACCCTCACCGTAACCATCACCCTATCCCTAACCCTAACCCTAAACTTCAAATTAAACCTCACCCTCACCCTAATCCTCACCCTAAACCTAAACCTAAACCTTTCCTAACCAAAAATATCACCCTCATCCTAGCCCTCACCCTAAACCTAACCCTAAACTTAATCCTCACTCTCACCCACACCCTCAGCCTCACCCTAACCCTAAACCTAATCTTATCACTAAATCTGAACCTCACTCTCAGCGTAACCCTAACCCTAACCTGCACCCTAACCCTAACCCTAACCCTAATCCTAACACTCAACCTTACCCTAACCCTAACTCTAATGCTAACACTAACCCTCACCCTCACCCTAACCCTCACCCTAACCTTAACCCTAACCTTAACACTCAACCTAACCCTAACCCTAACGTCACCCTAATCCTCACCCTAAACCTAATCCTAACGCTTACCTATTCAAAACCCTCACCCGCAACCGCACCCTCTCCCTCACCCTCAGCCTAACCCTTACCCTAACCCTAATCCTAACCCTAACTCTTACCCTTACCCTAAACCTAAACCTAACCCTAACCCTCACCGTCACCATCCCACTCACCCTCAACCTCACCCTAACCCTCACTCTCAAATTCACACTCACCCTAAACCTCACTGTCACCCTAAACATCACCCTAACCCTAAACCTCACACTAACCCTAACCCTTACCCTAACCCTAAACTTAACCCTAAACCTCAATTTAACTCTAACCCTAAGCCTAAACATCACCCTAACCCTAACCCTAAGCCGAACCCTAATCCTTACCTTAACCCTAACCCTTACCCTAAACTTAACCCTAAACCTAACTCTCACACTAAACCTTATGCTAACCCTAACCCTCATCCTCACGATAATCCTCACCCTAACCCTTATCCTCACACTAAACCTAACCATAACCCTCAGCATTAACTTCAACCTATTCCTAAACGTAAAACTATTGCTCACCCTAAACCTAACCCTTACCCTAACCCTAAACCTAAACCTCACACTAACCCTCACACTAACCCTCATCCTAAAATTATCCCTCACACTCGCCCTAACCCTAAACCTAACCCTAACCCTTAAGCTATCTCTAACCCTGCCCCTCAACCTAACCCTCATCCTCACCCTAATCCTAACACTAACCCTCACCTTAAACCTATTCCTAACCCTAACCCTCATCCTAACCCTAAACCTAAACCTCAACCTAACCCTAACCCTTACCCTAAACCTAACTCTAATCCTAAACCTAACCCTAACTCTAACACTCACCCTCACCCTCACCCTCACCCTAACCCTAAACCTAACCCTAACCCTCAACCTAACCCTAACCTGTATGCTATCCCTAAACCTTACCGTCACCATCACCCTCACCCTAACTCTCAACCTCAAACTCACTTTCACCCTAAACCTCAAACTAACCCAAACCCTCACCCTAACTCTAACCTTCTTCCTAACCCTAACTCTAACCCTCACCCTCACCCTAAACCTTACACAGACCCTTACCCACACCCTAACCCTCACCCTATCCCTAATGCTAAATCTAACCTTAACCCTCACCGTAACCCTTACACTCACCTTAACCCTAACCCTAAGCCTAACCCGAATCCTCACACTAAACCTAACCCTAACACTACCGCTCAGCCTCTCACCCAAATCATAACACTAATCCTCACCCTATCCCTAACCCTAATCCTAACACTCACCCTCACCCTAGACCTCACCCTAATACTAACCCTAACGCTAACGATCACCCTCACACTAACACTCACACTAACCCTAACTCTAACACTAACCAAAACTCTCACCCTAAGCCTCACCCTCACCCTTACCCTAACCGTCACTCTTTCCCTCACCTAAACCCTAATCCTTACCCTCACCCTCACTCTAACCCTCACTCTAAACCTTACCCTCACCCTAACCCTAACCCTAACCCTCACCATAACCCTCACCCTAAACTTAACCCTAACCCTAACCCTAACCCTCCCCATAACCCTCACCTAACACTAACCCTAAACCTAAACCTCAACCTAACCCTACCCCTCACCCTCACCCTAACTTTCAACCTCACCCTAACCTGCACCCTAACCGTCACACAAACGTTAACCCTCATGAGAAACTGAACCCTCACCCTTACCTTCACCCTAACCCTAAACATCACACTAACCCTAACCCTAAACCTAACACTCAGCCTATACCTAACGGTCACCCTAACCCAAAACTTCACCCTAATATTCAAACTAACCCTAACCCTAACCATAACCCTAACCCTCAACCTCACCCTAACCATAACCTTCACCCTCACCCTCACCCTAACCCTAACCCTGACCCTCACCCTGACCCTCACCCTCAACCTAACCCTCACCCTCACCCTCACCCTAAACCTACCCCTAACCCTAAACCTCAACCTAAACCTAACACTAACCATAACCCTAAACCTAACCCTCACCCTCACCTTCACCCTAACCCTAACTCTAAACCTCACCTTCACCCTCACCCTCACCCTCACCCTCAGCCTAATCCTAACCCTAAACCTAAACCTAACCCTACCTCTATCCCTCACCCTAACCCTAACTCTCACCCTAACCCTCAAACTAACCCTTACCCTCACCCTCACCCTAAACCTCACATTAATCCTAACACAAAAACTAACACTAACCCTAACCCTAACCCTCACCCTGACCCTCACCCTGAACCTCACCCTCAACCTAACCCTCACCCACACCCTCACCCTAAACCTACCCCTAACCCTAAACCTCAACCTAAACCTAACACTAACCATAACCCTAAACCTAACCCTCACCCTCACCTTCACCCTAACCCTAACTCTAAACCTCACCTTCACCCTCACCCTCACCCTCACCCTCAGCCTAATCCTAACCCTAAACCTAACCCTAACCCTACCTCTATCCCTCACCCTAACCCTAACTTTCACCCTAACCCTCAAACTAACCCTTACCCTCACCCTCACCCTAAAACTCACATTAATCCTAACACAAAAACTAACACTAACCCTAACCCTAACCCTCACCCTAACCCTAACCCTAACCATCACCCTCACCCTCACCCTAACCCTAACCCTAATGCTTACCCTAACCCTAAACCTAAACCTAAACCTAAACCACACTCCCACCCTCACCCTAAACCTAACCCTAACCCTCACCCTCACCCTCACCCTAACCCTCACCCTCACCCTCACCCTCACCCTAATCCTAACCCTAACCCTAACCCTCACCCTAAACCTAACACTCAACATAATCCTAAACCTAACCCTCACCCTCACCCTCACCCTCACCCTAACCCTAACCCTAACCCTCACCATAACCCTCACCCTAACCCTAATGCAAACCCGAAACCTCACCTCACCCTAAACCAAAAGCCTACCCAAACTGTCACCCTCACCCTAAACCTCACATTAACCCTTACCCTCACCCTAACTCTAACCCTAAACCTCACACTAACCCTAACCCTCAACCTAACCCTAAACTTCCTGTGACCTTAACCCTCACCGTATACCTCACCCTAACCCTATCCCTGTCCTTAACCCTAACCCTAACCCTCACCCTAAACCTAACCCTAAACCTCACCCTAACCCTAACCCTCACACTCACCATCTGCCTACCACTAACCATAACCCTAATCCTAACCCTAAAGCTCACCCTCATACTCACCCTAACTCAAACCGTAACCCTAACCCTAACCCTCACAATAACCCTAACCCTATTCCTAACCCTCATCCTAACCCTAAACCTCATCCTAACCCTAATCCTAACCCTCATCCTAAACCTAACCCTAACACTAATTCTAACCCTAACCCTCACCCTCACCCTCACCCTAACTCTAAACCTAAACCTAACACTCACCCTCACCCTCACCCTAAACTAAAACTAACGCTAACCCTCACCCTAACCTTAAACCTCATTGTATACCTCACACTCACCCTAAAGCTAACCTAAACTCTAACCCTCACCCTAACCCTCACCCTCTCCCTAAACCTACCCTAACCCTCACCCTAACCCTAACCCTAAACCTCACCCTAACCTTAACCCTCATGCTCACTCTCTGCTTAACACTAACCCTAACCCTAATCTTAACCCTAAAGCTCACCCTCATACTCACGCTAACTCAAATCGTAACCCTAACCCTAACCCTCACAATAAGCCTAACCCTATCTCTAACCCTCACCCTAACCCTAAACCTCATCCTAACACTAATCCTAACCATCATCCTAAACCTAACCCTAACCCTAATTCTAACCCTAACGCTCACCCTCACCCTCACCCTAACTCTAAACCTAAACCTAAACCTAACACTCACCCTCACGCTCACCATAACCTAAAAATATCCCTAACCCTCACCCTAAACTTAAAACTCACCCTATACCTCAAATTCACCCTAACGCTAACCCTAACTCTAACCCTCACCCTAACCCTCACCCTAACCTTAACAATAACCCTAACACTCATCCACACACTAAAACTCACCCTAACACTTACCCTCAACATAACCTTAACCCTAAGCCTAAACCTAAACCTAACCCTCACCTTCAAACTCAACCCACCCCTAATTCTAACCCTAACCCTCTACCTAACCCTAACCCTCAACCTAACCCTAACCCTCACACTCACCCTAAACCTCACCCGAACCCTAACATTACCCCTCTCACTAACCCTCACCCTCACCCTCACCCTAACCCTAATCTTTACCCTAACCCTCACGCTAACCCTAACCCTTACCCTAACCCTGCCCCTCAACCTAACCCGCATCCTCACCCTTATCCTAACACTAACCCTCACCCTAAACCTAAACCTAACCCTAACCCTCACCATAACCCTAAACCTAACCCTCACCCTAACGCTATCCCTTACCCTAAACCTCACATTAATCCTAAACCTAACCCTAACCCTAACCCTCACCCTCACCCTCACCCTCACCCTAACCCTAAACCTAAACCTAACCCTCACCCTAACCCTAACCCGTATGCTATCCCTAAACCTTAACGTCACCCTCACCCTCACCCTAACTCTCAACCTCAAACTCACCATCACCCTAACCCTCAAACTAACCCAAACCCTCACCCTAACACTAACCTTCTTCCTAACCCTAACCCTACCCCTCACCCTCACCCTAACCCTTACCCAGACCCTTACCCACACCCTAACCCTCACCCTATCCATAATGCTAACCCTAAACTTCACCCGCACACTAACCCTCAACCTAACCCTTACCCTCACCTTAACCCTAATCCTAACCCTAATCTGAATCCTCACACTAAACCTAACCCTAACCCTACCGCTCAGCCTAACCCTCACCCAAATCCTAACACTAATACTCACCCTATAACTAAACCTAACACTAACACTAACCCTCACCTTCAGCCTAAACCTCACCCTAACACTAACCCTAAACCTAACACTAACCAAAATTCTCACCCTAAACCTCACCATCAACCTAACCCTAACCCTCACCCTTTCCATCACCCAAACCCTAACCTAACCCTCACCCTCAATCTAACCCTCATTCTAAACCTTACCCTCACCATAACCCTAGCCCTAAACCTCACCGTAACCCTCACCCTAAACTTAACCCTAAACCTAACCCTAACCCTCACCCTAACCCTCCTCATAACCCTCACCTAACACTAACCCTAAAGCTAAAAATCACCCTAACCCTAACCCTAACCCTCACCCTCACCCTAACCTTCAACCTCAACCTAACCCTAACCCTAACCCTAACCGTCACCCAAAAGCTAACCCTCATGAGAACCCGAAATCTCACCCTCAACCTAAATATCACACTAAACCTAACCCTTACCCTAACACTAAACCTAACACTCAGCCTATACCTAACGGCCACCCTAACCCAAAACCTCACCCTAATCCTCAAACTAACCCTAACGCTAACCATGACCCTAACCCTAACCCTCACCCTCACCCTAACCGTCACACTAACCCTTACCCACACCCTCACCTTAAACCTCACATTAACCCTAACCCTCAAACTAACACTAACCCTAACCCTAACCCTCACCCTCACCCTAACCCTTACTTTCACCCTCACCCTCACCCCTAACCTAACCCTAACCCTCAACCTCACCCTCAACCTTACCCTCACCCTAACCCTCACCCTCACCTTCAGCCTAATCCTAACGCTAAACCTAACCCTAACCCTACCTCTACCCCTCACCCTAAACTTAACCCTCACCATAACTCTCACACTAACCCTTACCCTCACCCTCACCCTAAACCTCACATTAACCCTAACCCTCAAACTGATACTAACCCTAACCCTAAACCTCACTCTTAACCTCACCCTAATCCTAACTCTCACCCTCACCTTCACCCTAAATCTAACCCTAACCCTAAACCTAAACCTAAACCTACACCTCACACACACCCTCACGCTAAACCTCACCCTCACCCTCACCCTCACCCTAATCCTAACCCTCACCCTCACCTCACCCTAACCCTAACCCTAACCCTCACCATAACCCTCACCCTAACCCTAATGCAAACCCGAAACCTCACCTCACGCTAAACCTAAAGCTAACCCTAACTCTCAACCTCACCCTAAACCTCACAGTAACCCTTACCCTCACCCTAACACTAACCCTAACCCTCACACTAACCCTAATCCTCAACCTAACCCTAAACCTACACGTGACTCTAACCCTCACCCTATCCCTCACCCTAACCCTCACCCTATCCCTCACCCTAACCCTATCCCTCTCCCTAACCCTAACCCTACCCCTCACCCTAACCCTAACCCTAAACCTGACCCAAACCCTAACCCTCAACCTCACCCTCACCCTCTGCCTAACACTAACCGTAACCCTAATCCTAACCCTAAAGTTCACCCTCATACTCACCCAACTCAAAACATAACCCTAACCCTAACCTTCACCATAACCCTAACCCTATCCCTAACCCTTACCCTAACCCTAAACCTCATCCTAACCCTAATCCTAACCCTCAACTTCACCCTAACCCTAACCCTAACCCTATCCCTCACTGTAACCCTAACGCTAACCCTAACTCTCACCCTCACCCTAAACCTCACCCTGACCCTTACCCTCTCCATAACCTTAAACCTAACCCTAAACCTAATACTCACACTAACTCTAACCATCACCCTCATCCTAACCCTCACTGTAACCTTGAATCTCACCCTAACACTAACCGTCACCCACACCCTAACCCTCACCCGAAACGCAACCCTCACCCTCACCCTCACCCTAACCGTAGCGCTAACACTCACCCCAAACCGAACCCTCATCCGAACCCTAACTCTAACCATCACTTTCAATTTAACCCTAACCCGAACCCTAACCCTAAACCTCACCCTAACTCTAAAGCTAAACCTAACCCTAAATCTTACTCTCATCTTAATCCTCACCCTAACCCTTTTCCTCACACTAACGCTAACCCTAACCCGTACACTAACTCAAACCCTCACCCTAAACCTAACCCTAACCCTCACCCTGAACGAAACCTAAACCTTTTCCACACCCTCAACCTAACCCTCACCGTCACCCTAACCCTCACCCTAAACCTAACCCTCAAATATACCCTAACCCTCACCCTCACCCACACACTTACCCTCGCCCTAAACATCAACCTAACACTAACCCTCAGCCTAACCCTAACCCTAACCCTCACCTTAACCCTAACGCTAACCCTAACCCTCACCCTCACCCTAAACCTCACACTAACCCATACCCTCACCATAACCCTAAGGGTAACACTAACCCTAACCCTCACCCTCACCCTAAACCTCACCCTAACCCATATTCTCACCATAACCCTAAGGGTAACCCTTACCCTAATCCTCACACTCACCCTAACCCTAACCTTCACGCTATCGCTCACCCTAACCCTAACCCTCACCCTCACCCTAACCCTCAACGTCACCTTAACCCTCACCCTAACCCTAACCGTCACCCACAACCTAACACTCACACTCATCCGAAACCTCACCCTAAGCCTCACCCTAACCCTAACCCTAACCCTCACCCCAACCCTAACCCTCACCCTAACCCTAACTTTAACCCTCACACTCACCCTTACCCTAACCCTAACCCTTACTCTAACCCTCACCCTAAACCTTAATCTAACCCTAACCCTAACCCTAATACTCTAACCTTAACCTTCATCCTAACCCTCACCCTCACCCTAATCCTCACCCTAACCCTAACCCTAACCCTAAACCTCACCCTAAACATAACATTAACCCTGACCCTCACCGTAAGCCTCACCCTAGCCCTAACCGGAACGTTAAAACTCACCCTAACCCTCACCCTAACCCTTACTCTCACCCTCACCCTCACCCTAAACCTCACAACTAATATTGAACCTCACCCTAACCCTAACACTAACACTAAACAAAACCCTCATCCTATCCCTCAAACTAAGCCTAAACCTAACCCTAACCCTCACCCTCACCATCACCCTAAACCTAACACTAACCCTCACCCTCACCCTAATCCTTAACCTCACCCTAACCCTAACCCTTACCCTTACCCTAACCCTCTCCCTAATCCTAACATTCACCCTAACCCTAACCCTACCCCTTACCCTAAACCTCATCCTAAGCATAATCCTAACCCTAACCCTCACCCTAACACTAACCCTAACCCTATCCCTAACCCTCAAAAACACCCTAACCTTCATCCTAACCCTAATGCAAACCCGAACCCTAAACCTCACTCTAACCCTAACCCTAACCCTAAACCTCACACTAACCCTAACCATCAGCCTAACCCTAAACTTCATCCTATCCCTAACCCTCACCCTAATCCTCACCCTGACCCGAATCCTAACACTTACCTAACTGACACGCTCTCCCTCACCCTCTCCTTCTCCCTAAACCGCAACCTTATATTAGACCTCACCATAAACCTTACAATAAACCTAACAATAACCCTCACACTAACCCTCACCCTCACACTAAACCTCACCCTAAACCTTACCCTCACCATAACCCGCAAACTAACCCTAACCCCAAACCTACCGCTCACCCTAACCCTCACCCTAAACATAACCCTAACCCTAACCCTAACGATTACCCTAACCCTAAACTTGACCCTCACCCTAACACTCACCCTAACTCTAACTAAACTTATCCCTGACCCTAACCCTAATCCTAACTCTCAGCAGAACACTCACCCTCATCATAACCCTCACCCGGACACTAAACATCACCCTAAAGCTAACCCTCACCCTAATGCTAAACCTAACCCGCACCCTCACCCTAAACCTCACCATAATCCTAACCCTCATAAGTAAACCTAACCCTAACCCTCACCCTACCCCTAACCCCTACACTCATCCTAACTCTAACCTTCACCCTCACCATCATCCTAACCCTAAACCTAACCCTAACACTCATCCTAAACCTAACGCTAAACCTAATGCTAACCCTAAACCTCACACTCACCTTAACCCTCACACTAAACCTTACCATCACCCTAACCCTAACTCTAACTCTCACACTAAACCTAACCTTCACCCTAACCCTAAGACTACCCCTCCTCCTAACCCTCACCTTAAACCTAACCCTAAAGCTAATCCTCACCCTATCTTTAACCTTAACCCAAACCCTCACCTTAACCCTCACCCTCACCCTAAACTTAATGCTAACCCTAATCCTAACCCTCACCCTAACCCTCACCCTTACACTAACCCACACTCTAACCTTCACCCTAACCCTAACCGTAAACCTAACCTTCACCCTAACCCTCACCCTAACCCTAACCCTCACACTCACCCTAACCCTCACCCTAAACTTTAGACTTACCCTAACCCTACACCTAACCCTCAGACTAACCCTAAACTTAACCCTCAGCCTAACCCTTATGCTAATCCTAAATATAATCCTAACCCTCACGCTAAACATAAACCTAACACTAACCCACACACTAAGCTTAACCCTCACCCTAACTATAACCCTAACTCGAACCTTCACCCTCACCCTGACCCTCACCTCAGCCTGACCCTAACACTAACCATATTCCTAATCCTAACTCTCAGCCTCACCCTCACCCTCACCCTAACCCTAACCCTAACCATCAGGCTAAACCTAACCTCAGGTTAACCCTCACCCTCACCCTAATCCTCACACTAACCCTAACACTTACATAACTGAAACACTCACCCTCACCCTCACCCAATCCTCACACTCACCCTAGCCCTCACCCTAACCCGAACACTAATCCTAACCCTAACCCTCAACCAACCCTCACCCTAACCCTAAACCTAACCATAATGCTGAACCTCACCCTCACCCTCACCCTAAACCTAACCATAACCCTCACCCTAAACCTACACCTCACCCTTACGCTCACCCTATCGCTAACACTAACCCAACACCACACCCTCACTCTAACCCTCACCCTAACCCTTATCCTCACAATAAACTTAATCCTAACCCTCACACTAACCCTAATGCTCACCCTATCCCTAACCCTAACGCGAAACCTCACCCTAACCCTCACCCTAACCCTTAACCTGACCCTAACCATAACCCTCACCCTTAATGTAAAATTCACCCTAATCCTTACCCTCGCCCTATCCCGCAAAATAACCCTAACGGTAAACCTACAGCTCACCCTAACCCTCACCTTAAGCATAACCCTAACCCTAAACATCACCCTAACCTTAACCCTAACCCTCACCCTAACCCTCACCCTAACACTTATCCTCACACTAACCCTAAAACTCACCCTCACCCTAACTCTCACACTAACACTAATCCTTACCCTATCACTAACCCTAACCCTAACCCTCACCCTAACCCTCACCCTAAACCTTACCCTCACCCTAACACTAAAACTCACCCTCAACCTTAACCTCACCCTAACCCTTACCCTCACTCTAACCCGCAAACTAACCCTAACCCTAAACCTACGGCTCACCCTAAAGCTCACCCTCATCATAACCCTAAACCTAACACTCACCCTAACCCTAAACCTCACCCTCACCCTAACCCTCACCCTAACACTTACCCTCACACTAACCCAATCCCTAACCCTAACCCTAATTCTCAACAGAACACTCACCCTCACCCTAACCGTCACCCTCACACTAAACATCACCCAACCCTAACCCTCACCGTAACCCTAACACTACTCCTCACCCTAACCCTAACCCTCACCATAACCCTAACTCTCACACTAACCCTAACCCTAACCCTTACCCTCACCCTCACCCTAACCCTAACCCTAATCCTCATCCTAACACTAACCTTGACCCTCAGCCTCACCCAAACCCTAACCCTAACCCCAACCCACACCCTCACCCTACACCTCACCCTAACCCTAATCCTAACACTTACTTAAATGAAAACCTCACCCTAACCCTCACCCTCTCCCTAAACCTCACCCTCACCCTTGCCCTCACACTAAAACTAATCCTAACCCTAAACCTAACCCTAACCCTCACCCTCACCTTAACCCTAACCCTAAACATAACCCTAACATTCATCCTAACCCTAACTCTAAACCTAATGCTAACCATAAACCACACAATCACCCTAACCTTCACCCTAAAAATTACCGTCACCCTAACCCTAACCCTAAACCTAACACTAAACCTCACCCTCACCATAACCCTAAGCCTTCCCCTCAGCCTAAACCTCACCGTAAACCTAACTCTAACCCTAATCCTCACCCTATCCTTAAGCTTAAGGCAAAACCTCACCCTAACCTTCACCCTAACCCTAACCCTAACGCTAACCCTAACCCTCAGCCTCACCAGTACACTCACCCTAACCCTTACACTCAACCTAAACCTAAACCTCACCCTCACCATAACCCTCACCCTAACACTTACCCACACCCTCACCCTCACCCTAACCCTAAACCTAACCTTCACCATAACGCTCACACTAACCCTAAACCTCACCCTCAACGTAACACTCAACCTAACCTTTACCCTCACACTAACCCTTACCCTAACCTTAAACCTAACCCTCACACTAACCATAACCCTAACCCTCAGCCTAAACCTTAGGCTAACCCTAAATCTAACACTAACACTCACACTAACCATAAACCTAACCCTAACCCTAACGGTGACGCTAACCCTAACCCTAACACTCAGCCTAACCCTCATACTAACCCTCACCCTAACCCTCAACCTATACCTCACCCTCACCCTCACCCTAACCGTAACCCTAACCGTAACCCTCACCCTAACCCTAAAACTAACCCTAACCCTCATCCTCACACTAAACCTAACCCTAACCTTTACCCTCACCATAACCTTAACCCTAAGCCTAAACCTAATCCTCACCCTAACCCTAACCCTCACCCACACACTAACCCTCACCCTCACACTCACCCTCAACGTAATACTCATCCTAACCCTAAACCTAATCCTAATCCTAAACCGAACCCTCACCCTCAAACTCACCCTAACCCTAACCCTCAACCTCACCCTCTCCATTACCCTCAGCCTAACCCTAATAATAATCTAATCCTAACCCTCACCCTAACTCTAACCCTAAACCTAAACCTATCACTCACCGTCACCCTTACCCTAACCCTAACACTATCCCTAACCCTCAACATAACCATAACCCTCACCCTAATCCTAAACCTAACCATCACCTTCAGACTCACCCTAAGTCTAACGCAAACTCTAAACCTAACCCTCACCCTCACCTTCAACCTAACCCTCACACTCACCCTAAACCTCACCCTAAACCTGACCCTACCCCTGTTCCTAACCGTCACCCTAACCCTAAACCTAACCCTCAACCTAACCCTAAACCTACCCCTAACGCTAACCCGCACCTTAAACCTAATCCTCACCTACACCCTAACCCTCACTCTCACTCTAATCATCAACCAAATCCTAACCCTCACCCTAACACTAACACAAACCCTAATCCAAACCCTCACACTCACCCTAACCCTCACCCTGACCTTTACTCTCACCCTAACCCTTACCCTCACCATAACCCTAACCATAACCCTCACACTAACCATAACCCCATCTCTAACCCTAATCCTAACCCTGACCCTAACCTTCACCCTCACCCTTACCCTCAGGCTCTGCTTAACCCTAACCCTAATCCTATTCCTAACCCTAACCCTCTGCCTCACCCTAAACATCACCCTAACCCTAACCCTCACCCTAAACCTAACATTACCCCTCACACTACCCCTCACCCTAACCCTAACCCTAACCCTCAACCTCACTTTCACCATCACCCTCAGCCTAACCCTAACGCTAACACTTATCCTAACCCTAACCCTCACCATAATCCTCCACCTAACCCTGACCATAACCCTCACCCTCACCCTAACACTAACGTAACCCTAACTCTCACTGTAACCCTAACTCTAACCCTCAACCTAACCCTAACCCTCACCCTGACCCTCACACTAAACCTAACCATAACCCTAACCCTCAACCTAACACTTACCCTGACCCTAACCCTCACCCTAAACCTAACCCGAACCCTCACCTTTACCCTAACCCTCATCCTAAACATAAGCCTCACCCTCACCCTCACCCTAACCCTAACCCTAACCCTCATCCTAACCTTAAACCTAAACCTAACGCTAACCCTAAACCTCACCCTCACCCTAAACCTCACCCTAACCCTTACCCTCACCCTAACACTAACCCTAACCCTCACACTAAACCTAAACCTCACCTTAAACCTAACCCAAATCCTCACACTAAACCTTAACCCTCACCTTAAACCTAACACTACCCCTCAGCCTAACCCTCACTCTATTCCTAACTCTAACCCTAATCCTCACCTTATCCCTAAACTTAACCCTAACCCTCACCTTAACCCTCACCCTAAACCTAACCCTCACCCTCACCCTAACCCTAATGCTAACACTGACCCTCACCCTCCTCCTAAACCTCACCCTCACCCTAACCCTCATTCTAACACTTACCCACACCCTAACTCACACCTGACCCCTAACCCTAAACCTAACCTTCACCCTAAACCTCACGCTACCCCTAACCATAACCCTAACCCAAACCCTCACCCGAACCCTCACGGTAACCCTAACCCTCATCCTCTCCATAAACCTCACTCTAAACTTTACCCTCAACCTAACCAATACCCTCTCCCTAAACCTAACACTCACACTAACCCTAACCCTTACCCTCAGCCTAGCCCTTATACTTACCCTAAACCTAACAGTAACCCTCACCCTAAGCGTAACCCTAACCCAAAACCTCACACTCAACCTCCACTTCCTCCTCAGCCTTACCCTTTACATAATCCTAACCCTAACCCTGAACCCCACCCTCACCCTAACCCTAACCCTAACAGTAACGCTAACCCTCACCCTCACCCTCACCTAACCCAAACCCTAACCATAACAATAAACCTAACCCTAACCCTCACCCTAAAACTCACCTTAACCTAATCCTAACCCTAACCCTCACCCTCACCCTCAACCTCATTCTAACACTCACCCTCACCCTGAACCTCACCATCATACTAACCCTCACACTAACTCGAATCCTCACCCTAACCCTAACCCTAATCCTCAACCTCACTTTCATCCTCACCCTCAGCCTAAACCTAACACTAATCCTAACCCTAACCCACACCCTCACCCTAAACCTAACCCTAACCCTCACCCTCACCCTCACCCTCACCCGCACACGCACCCGCACCCTCACACTAACCCTCACCCTCACTCTCACCCTCAACCTCACCCTAAACATCACCCTAACACTAACCCTCACATTAACCCTAATCCTAACCCTCACCCTAACCCTAAACCTCACCATAACGCTCACCCTAACCCTAACGCTAACCCTAACCCTCACCCTCACATTAACCCAAACCCTAACTTTTATCCTCACACTAACACTAACCCTAACCCTAACTCTAACCTTCACACTAACCCTAACCCTCACTCTATCCCTATCCCTACACTTCACCCTGACTCTCATACTATCCCTAACCCTCAACCACACCCTAATCCTCACCCTCACCCGAACACTCACCCTCACCAGAACACTCCCACTCGCCCTAACACTCACCCTCACAATGAACATCAACCTAACCCTAAATCTCTCCCTAACCCAAACACTAAACCTCACCCTAAATCTAATCCTCAACCTAAACCTATCCCTCACCCTGACCCTCACCCTAACCCTAACCCTCACCCTTACCCTAACCCTAATACTCACCCTAAACCTAACCCTCACCCTCACACTAAACCTAACCCTCACCCTCACACTAAACCTAACCCTCATCCTAACCCTTACCCTCACCCTTACCCTCTCCCTCACCCTAACCCTCATCCTAACCCTAACCTTAAACCTAATGCTAACCCTAAACCTCACCCTCACCCTAACCCTTACCCTCAACCTAACCCTAACCCTAACTAACACACTAAACCTAACCCTCACTCTAACCCTAACCCTAAACCTCACACTAAACCTAACCCTCAACCTAACCCTAACCCTACCCCTGAGCCTAACCCTCACCCTAAATCTAACCTTAACCCAAATCCTCAACCTATCAGTAACCTTAACCCTAACGCTCAACTTCAACCTTTCCTTCCCCCTCAGCCTTTCTCTAACCATAACCATAATCCTAACACTCAACCTAACCCTCACCCTAAACCTATCCCTCAGCCTCACCCTAACCCTCACCCTAACCATTACCCTCAACCTAACCCAAACCCTATCCCTAAACCTAACACTCATATTAACCGTAACCCTAACCCTCACCCTATCCCTTATACTAACCCTAAACCTAAATCCCGAAACCCTCACCTTAACCTGAACCCTCACACTAACCCTAAACCTAACCCTAACCCTCAGCCTAAACCTCATCTTAACCCTAAACCTAACCCTAACCCTCACGCTAACCCTAATCATCACCCTCACCCTAAACTTTAGCTAAACCCTAACCCTATCCCTAACCCTAACCCTAACCCTAACTCTACCCGAACACTCACCCAAACCCTAACCCTCACCCTCACACTAAACATCAACCTAACACTAACCCTCAACCTAACCCTAACCCTAACCCTCACCCTAACCATAACCCTCACCGTAACCCTAAACCTCACACTAACCCTAAGCCTAACCCTCACCCTCACCCGCACCCTCACCCTAACCCTATCTCTAACCCTCATCCTAACACTAACCCTCACCCTCACCCTCACCCTCACCCTAACCCTAACCCACAACCTCACCCTAATCCTCACCCTAACCCTAACCCTAAAACTTACCTAACCGAAATCCTCACACTCACTCTCACCCTCAACCTAACCCTCAACCTAGCCCTCCCCCTAAAACTAACCCTCACCATAACCCTAACCCTCACCCTCACACTCACCCTCACCCTAACCCTAAACCTAACCCTAACCCTCACCCTAACCCTAACCCTCACACTGAGCCTAACTCTCACCCTAAACCTAACCCTACCTCTCAGATTAACCCTCACTTTTACCCTAACTCTAACCCTCACCCTAACCCTAACCCTATCACTAACCCTCACACTAACCCTAATCTTAATACTGAACCTAACCCTCACCCTCACCCTCACCATAACCCAAACACTCACCCTAATCCTAAACCTAACCCTAGTCCTCATGCTAACACTTACCCTGACCCTCTCCCTAACCCTAACTCTCATCCTCACCCTAACCCTCACCCGAAGCCTTACCGTCACCCAAACTCTAATGCTAACCCTAACCCTAACCCTCACCCTAACCCTAAACCTATCCCTAACCTCACCCTAACCCTAACCCTCATCCTACCTCACACTCAACCTAACCGTCACCGTAACCCTTACAGTCACCCTAAACCAACCCTAAACCTCACTCTAAACCTAACCCTCACCCAAACTCTAATGTTATCCCTCACCCTAACCCTCACCCTCAACCTAACCCTAACCCTAATCCTCACCGTATCCTTAACCTTAACCCAAAACTACACCCTAAGCCTCACCCTCACCCTAATGCTAACCATAACCCTCAGCCTCACCGTAACCCACTCCCTAACACTTTACCCTCACCCTAACCCTCACCCTCACCCTAAAACTCACCCTAACACTCACCCAAACCCTAACCCTCACCTTAACACTAATCCTAATATTATCCTTGACGCTAACCCTCACCCTCACTCTAAACCTCACCATAACATTTACACACACCTTTACCCTCACTCTAAACCTAACCCTAAACCTAAATTTGACCCTAACCCTCACCCTAACCCTAAACCTCACCCTCTCCCAAACCCTCACCCTAAACTTTACCCTCACCCTAACTCTTACCCTAACACTAAACCTAACCCTCACACTAACCCGAAACCTAATCCTCAGCCTAATCCTTATCCTAACCCTAAACCTAGCCCTAAACCTCACCCTAACCCTAACCCTAACCCTTAGCCTAACCCTCATCCTAACCATAACCCTACTCCTAACCCTCACCCTCACCCTAACCGGAAACCTAAACCTCACCCTAACCCTAACCCTCACCCTCATCCTCTCGATCACCCTCAGCCTAACCCTAAATCTAACCTAATCCTAACCCTCACCCTCACCCTAACTCTATCCCTAAACCTAAACCTAACACTCACCCTCACCCTTACCCTAACCCTAATACTATCCCTAACCCTCAACCTAACCCTAACCCTCACCCTAATCCTAAACCTAACCCTCACCCTCAAACTCACCCTAAGTCTAACGCAAACCATAACCCTAACCCTCGCCCTCACCCTCAACTTAACCCTCACACTCACCCTAAACCTCACCCTAAACCTGACCCTAGCCCTGTCCCTACCCCTCACCCTAACCCAAACCCTAACCCTCAACCTAACCCTAAACCTACCCCTAACGCTAACCCTCACCTAAACCTAATCCTCACCCACACCCTAACCCTCACCCTCAACCGAACCCTCACCCTCACCTGAACGATCATCCTCACCCTAACCCTCACCCTCATTCTAAACATCACCCAAATCCTAACCCTCACCCTAACTCTAACACAAACCCTAATCCAAACCCTCACACTCACCCTAACCCTCACCCTAATCTTTACTCTCACCCTAATCCTTTCCCTCACCTACCCCTAACCATTACCCTCACACTAACCGTAACCCTCACTCTAACCCTAATCCTAACCCTGACCCCAACCTTCACCCTCACCCTGACCCTCAGCATCAGCTTAACCCTAACCCTAATCCTATTCCTAATCCTAACCCTCACAATCACCCTCAACCTAAACCTAACCCTAACACTAACCCTCACCCTCACCCTCACACTCACCGTACACTCACCCTCACACTAAACATCACCCTAACCCTAACCATCTCCCTAACCCTAACCTCAGCTTAACCCTCACCCTCAACCTAATCCTCATCCTAACCGTAACACTAATGTAAAAGAAACCCTCACCCTCACACTAACCATCACACTAACCCTCACCCTCACCCTAGCCCTATCCTTAACCCTAACCATAACACTTACCCACACCCTAACCCTCACCCTCATCCTCACTCTAACCCTAATCCTAACGCTAATGCTCACCCTGCCCCTCTCCCTAATCCTAATTGTAACCCTAACCCTCACCCTCATCCTAACCTTCATGCTTACCCGAAAACTCACCCTCAGCCTAAACGATACTCTCACAATAAACATCACCCTAACCCTAACCCTCAACCTAACCCTAACCCTAACCCCCACCCTAACCCTAAACCTCACGCTAACCCTAACCCTAACCCTTACCCACAACATAATCCTATCCCTCACCCTCAACCTTACCATCACCCTAACCCTCACCCTCGCCCTAACCCTCACACTAACCTTTACCCTCACCCTCACCCTACACCTCACCCTAACCTTTACACTGACCCTAACCCTACCCTAACCCTTAACTTAACCCTCACACTAACCCTAAACCTAACCCTCAACCTAACCCTGACCCTAACCCTAAACTTAAACCTAACCCTCGCCCTAACCCTAACCCTAACCCTCACACTAACCCTAACCCTCACCCTCACCCTCAGGCTAACTCTAATACTAACCCTAACCCTCACCCTCAACCTAACTCTAACCCTAAACCTAACCCTAACCTTCACGCTCACCCTCAACCTAACCCTAAACCTATCCCTAACCCTCACCCTAACCGTAACCCAAAACCTATACCTCACCCTCACCCTAACCCAACCCTAACCCTCACACTAAACCCCACCCTAACCCTTACCCTCAACATAAACCTAACTCTAACCCTAATATTCACCCTAAACCTAACATTCACCCACAACCTAACCCTAACCCTATTCCTAAACCTAAACCTCACCCCTAAACTCACCCTAACCCTACACCTAACAGTATCCCTCACCCACACCCTCACCCTAACCCTCACCCTCAACCTAAACCTCACCCAAACCCTAACACTACAATTCACCCTCACCCTCAGACTAACCCTAAACCTAATCCAAACCCTCAACCTAACCCTAATGCTACCCATAACCCTCACCCTCACACTAAACCTAAACCTAACGCTAACACTCAACCTAACCCTAAACCTCACCCACCCCCTGACCCTCACCCTCACCTTAACACTCACCCCCACGCTAAACATCACCCAAACCCTAACCCTCACCCTAACCCTAGCCCTAAACCTCATCCTAACCCTAACCCAAAACCTAATTCCCAACCTCACCCTATTCCTCACCATAACCCAAATCCTTGGCTAAAATAAACCCTCAACCTAAAACTCACTAACACTCACCCTCACCCTAGCCTTCACCCTAATACTAACCTTAACCCTAAACCTCACCCTCACCCTAAACCTCACTCTAACCCTTACCCTTACCCTAACCCTAACCCTAACCATAACCATAACCCTCACAGTAAACATTACCCACACCCTAACCCTAAACCTAACATTAACCCTAAACCTAACCCTCAGCCTCAACCTCACCCTCACCCTCACATTCAGCCCAACCCTAACCCTAACCTATTCCCAATCCAAACCCTCACCCTGAACCTTACCCTAACCCTCACCCTCACCCTAAACATCACACTAACTGTAAACCTTAGCTTAACCCTAACCCTAACCCTTACCCTATCCCTAACGTCATCTTAACCCTAACCCTCACGTAAACAAAAACCTCACCCTCACCCTCACCCCAACCCTAACCCTAACCCGATGACTCACCCCAACCCTAACCTTCACCCTAACACTAACCCTCACCCTCAACCTCACCCTAATCTTAACCCTAACTCTAATCCTAACCCTCACCCTCACCGTAACCCTCACCCTAACCCTTACCCTCACTCTCACGCTTAGCATAACCCTAATCCTCACAGTAAACCTAACCCTAACCCTAACCCTTACGCTCACCTTAACCCTCAACCTCACCCTAATCCTCAACCTAACCTTACCTTAACCCTTACATAAACTAAAACCTCACCCTCACCCTCACCCTCACCCTAGCCCACACCCTATCACTAACCCTAAACCTAACCCTCACAATAATCCTAACCATAAGACTCAGGATAAAACTTATCCTAACCCTAAACCTAAAACAAAACTTCACCCTAACTAAACCCTAACCCTAACCCTAACCCTAATCCTAACCCTCACACTAACCCTAACCCTAACCCTCAGGCTAACGCTCATCCTAACCCTAACCCTAACACTAACCCTCACCCTAACCCTAATCCTAACCCTAACCCTCACCCTAAGCCTAAACCTCACACTCAACCTCACCCTCACCCTCAGCCTAAACCTAGTGCTAACCCTACTATTGACCCTCACACTCATCCTAACTTTAACCCTAAACCAAACCCTCACACTCCCCCTCACCCTCACCCTAACCCTCACCCTAACCCTAACCCTCACCCTCACCCTAACCCTCACCCAAACATTTACCCTGACCCTAAACCTAACTCTAACCCTAAACCTAACCCTCACACTAACACTAAACCTAACCCTCAACCTAACCCTTATCATAATCCTAAACCTAACCCCAGCCCTCACCCTAACCCTAACCCCAACCCTAATTCTTAACCCTCACACTAACCCTAAACCTAAACCTCAGCCTAACGCTCATCCTAACCCTAACCCTAACCCTAACCCTCACCCTAAACGTACCCCTAACCCTAACACTTACCCTAAAGTTAACCCTCACCCTCAGGCTAACTCAAATATTAACCCTAATACTAACCCTCACCCTCACCTTAACTCTAACCCTAAACCTTACCCTAACCCTCACCCTCACTCTCACCCTAACTGTAAACCTATCAATAACCCTCACCCTAACCCTAACCCAAACCCTATACCTCACCCTCACCCTCACCCTCACCCTAACCCTAACCCTAAGCCTCACACTAAACCTCACCCTAACCCTTACCCTCACCATTAACCTAACTCTAACCCTAATCCTCACCCTAAACCTAACCCTCACCCATACCCTTACCCTGACCCTCACACTAACACTCACCGACACCCTAACACTCTTCCTTACCCTAACCCTAACCCTACCCTTCACCCTAACAATCCTACTAAACCTAACCCTAATCCTAACCGTCAACCTAAACCTAATCCTAGCCCTAACCCTCACCCTCACACTAACCCTAAATCTAATGCTAATACTCAACCTAACACTAATCCTCAACCACACCCTAACTCTTACCCTCACTCGAACCCTGACCCTCACCCAAAAAGTCATCCTCACCATAACCCTCACCCTCATGCTAAACATCACCCAAACCATAACCCTCAATCTAACCCTTGCCGTAACCCTCACCCTAAACCTAACCCTCAACCTAACCCTCACCCTCACCCTAATCCTCACCACAACACTAAACCCTGGCTAAAAGAACCCCTCACCCTTACCTTCACACAAACCCTCACCCTCACACAAGCCCTCACCCTAAATCTAACCCTAACCCTAAACCTCACCCTCACCCTAAACCTCACTCGAACCCTTCCCCTCACCCTAACCCTAACCGTAACCCTAACCATAGCCCTCACAGGAACCATAACCCTCACCTTAACCCTAAACTAACCTAACCCAAACCCTCACCCTCACCCTCACCCTCAACTTCAGTCTAACCCTAACCCTAACCGTATTCCCAATCTTAACCCTCACCCTCACCCATACCGTAATCCTCACCCTCACCCTAACCCTCACCCTCACCCTAAACATCACCTAACACTAAACCTCACCTTACCTCTAAACCTAACACTCACCCTAAACCTAACCTCAGATTAACCCTATCCTTGACATAAATGAAAACCTCACCCTCACCCTCACAATAACCATCACCCTCACAATAACCATCACCCTCACCCTACCCCTCACCATCACTCTAACCATAACCATAACGCTCAACATCACCCTCACCCTCAGCCTCAGCCTATTCCTAACACTAACCCTAACCCTAACCCTCACCCTCACCCTAACCCTAACCCTAACCCTAACTTTCACCCCAACCCTAACCCTCACCCTAACACTAACCCTAATCCTCACCCTCACCCTAATCCTAACTGTAACTCTAATCCTAAACTGCACCCTCACCCTAACCCTCACACTCACCCTTACCCTCACCCTCACCCTCTCCGTAATCCTAACCCTCACATTAACCCTACCCCGCACCCTAACCCTAACCCTCACCTTATCCCTCAACCTCACCATAATCCTCACCCTAACTAACCTTAACACTTACCTAAACTAACCCTTCACCCTCATCCTCACCCTAACCCTCACCGTCAGCCTAGCCCACACCCTAACTCTAACCCTAAACCTAACCCTCACACTAACCCTAACCCTAAACCTCAGCCTAAACCTTAATCTAAGCCTAAACCTAAAACTAACCTTCACACTAACCAAACCCTAACCCTAACCCTAACCCTAAACCTCACCCTAAAACTAACCCTAACCCTCACCCTAATCCTAAACCTCACGGTCTACCTCACCCTCACCCTCCCCCTAAACCTAGTGCTAACCCTAATCCTAACCCTTACCCTCAACCTAACTCTAACCCTAAACCAAAATCTCCCCCACTTTCTCACTCTTAATCTAACCCTCACTCTAACCCTAACCCTCACCCTCAACCTCACCCTCACCCTCAGCCTAACCCCTAGTCCTTAACCTAATCCTAACCATTAACGACCCCTGAACCTAACCATAACCCTAACACTAACGCTAACTCTCACCCTCACCATAGTCCAGACCCTAAACCTAACCCTAAACCTATCCTTCACACTAACCCGTACCGTAACCCTCAGCCTAAACCTTATGCTAACCCTAAACCTAAAATTAACCTTCACCCTAACCAATCCCTAATCCTAACCCTAACCTAAACCTAACCATCACACTAACCCTAACCCTAACCCTCAGCCTAACGCTCATCCTACCCCTAAACCTAACCCTAACCCTAAACCTCAACCTAACCCTCATCCTAACCCTAACCCTAACACTAACCCTAAATCTTACCCTCACAATCACCCTAACCCTAACCCTTACCCTCAGCCTAACCCTAACCCTAACAGTAACCCTAACCCTAAAACTAGTCCTCACACTAACCCTAATCCTCAACCACACCTTAAACCGAACCCTCACCCTTACCCTCACCCTAACACTAACCCTAAACCTAACCCTAACCCTCCCACTAAACCTATCCCTCACACTAACTGTATCCCTACCCATCAGCCTAAACCTCACCCTAACCCTAAACCTAACCCTAATCCTCACCCTATCCCTAAACCTAACCCTCACCCTCACACTCACCCTAGCCCTCACCCTAACCCTACACCAAACCCTAACCCTCACCCTAACCCTAACCCTCAGCCTAAACCTCACCCTCACCCTAATCCTCACGCTAACCCTAACCCTAAATCTTACCTAACCGAAACACTCAACCTCACCCTCACCCTAACCCTCACCCTAACCCTAACCCTCAGCCTAAACCTCACCCTCACCCTAATCCTCACGCTAACCTAACCCTAAATCTTACCTAACCGAAACACTCAACCTCACCCTCATCCTCTCCCTAACCCTCATTCTCACCAGAGCCCTCACCCTAACCCTCACCCTCAGCCTCAGCCTAACCCTTACACTAACCCTAATCCTAACCCTAACCCTTATCCTCACCCTAAACCTAACCCTAACCGTCACCCTCACACTCACCCTCACCCTCACCCTAACCCTCATGCTCAATCTCACCCGCACCCTAACACTCACCATCACCTTAAAAATCACCCTAACCCTAATGCTAACCCTAACACTCAACCTCACCCTAAACCTCACCCTAATCCTTATCCTCAAACTAACCCTAACCCTAAACCTCGGCCTCACCGTCACTCTAACCCTAACCATAAACATAACCCTCACTCTAAACCTAACCCTTACTCTAAGCCTGAACCTAACCTTAACCCTCACCCTCACCCTAAACATAACCCTAAACATAACACTCACCCTAACCCTGTCCCTTACCCTAACCCTAATCCTTCCCCTCACCCTAAACCTCACACTCACCCAAACCCTAACCCTGACCCTCACCCTAAACCTAACCATAACCTTAACCCTAACGCTAACCCTAAACCTAACTCTCACCCTAACTCTAACACTTACCCTAAACCTAAACCTAACCCTAACCCTAACCGTAACCTTCACACCAAGCCTAACCCTCACCCTAACCCTCTCCCTAACCTTTATCCTCATACTAAACCTAACTCTAACCCTAACCCTAATCCTCACACAAACCCTAACCCTCTCCCTAACCTTAACCCTACTCCTCGCCCTAAACCTCAACCTAACCCTAACCCTCACCCTAACCCTTATCCTAAAGCTCACCCTCACCCTAACCATAACCGTCACCTGAACCCTCACCCTAAACCTAACTTTAAACCACACCCTAACCCTCACCCTCACCCTAACACTAACCCTAACCCAAAACCTCACCCTAACCCTAACACTAAACCTTACCTAACCGAAAACCTCACCCTCACCCAAACCCTAACCCTCAACCTAGCCCCCCCCAACACTAACCCTCACCCTATCCCTAACCCTCACACTCACACTCACCCTCACCCTAATCCTAAACCTAACCCTAACCCTAATGCTAACCCTAACCCTACCTCTCAGACTAACTCTCACCCTAACCCTAACCCTATCACTAACCCTAACCCTAATACTGAACCTAACCCTCACCCTCACCATAAACCTAACACTTACCCTAATCCAAACCCTATCCGTAGTACTCACCCTCAACCTCACCCTAACCCTCACCCTAAGCTATACCCTCACCCTAACTCTAATCCTCACCCTAACCCTCATCCTCACCCTCACCCTAATGCTAACCATAACCCTCAGACTCACCCTAACCCTCACACTAACACTTACCCTCACCCTAACCCTAACCCTCACCCTCACCTAAACCTCACCCTAACACTTTCCCAAACCCTAACCCTCACCCTAACCCTATCCCTAAACACAACCTTGACGCTAATCCTCACCCTCATTTTAAACTTCACCCTAACACTTGCCAACACCCTTACACTCACGCTAACCCTAACCCTAAACCTAAACTTGACCCTAACCCTCACCCTAACCCTAAACCTCACCCTCACCCTAACTCTCACCCTAACATTTACCCTCACCCTTACTCTTACCCTAACTCTAAACCTAACCCTCACAATAACCCTAACCCTAACCCTCAGCCCAACCCTTATCCTAACCCTAAACCTCACCCTAACATTAACCCTAAGCCTCAGCCTAACCCTCATCCTAACCCTAACCCTAATACTAACTCTCACCCTAAACCTAAACCTCACCATCATTCTAACGCTCACGCTAACCCTAACACTCACCCAAAACCTAACCCTCAACCTAAACATAACCCTCACCCTGACCCTCACCCGAACCCTAACCCTAACGCTAACCCGTTCCCTAACCCTTACTTTAACCCTAACACTCACCTTAAACCTAACGCTTACCCTAACACTAACGCTCAAACTAACCCTAACAATAGCCCTCACCCTCACCATCACCCTCAACCTAAAACTCACCCTAACCCTAATCCTCACACTAAACCTAACAGTTACTCTATCCCTAACCCTACCCCTCAGCCTACCCCTCACCCTAAACCTAACCCTAAGCCTAACCCTAACACTAACTGTAACCATAAGCCTAACCCTAACCCTAACCCTAACACTAACCGTAACAATAAGCCTAACCCTAACCATTACCCTAACCTTAACCCTTACCCTAACCCTAACCCTAACCCTAACCCTCACCCTAAACCTTATGCTAAACCTAACGCTCACCCTCACCCTAATCCTCACCCTAACCCTTATCCTCACACTAACTCTAACCCTATCCCTCAGCATCAACCTCACCCTAACCCTAAATCTGAAACTAACCCTCACCATAAACCTAACCCTTACCCTAAACCTAAACCTAACCCTCACACTATCCCTCACACTAACCCTAGCCCTAACCCTAATCCTCACCCTCACCCTCATCTTAACCCTAACCTTAAACCTAACCCTCACCCTAACCCTAACCCTTACCCTATCCCTAAAACTACCCCTCAACCTAACCCTCACGCTCACCCTAATCCTAACCCTAACCCTCACCCTAAACCTAAACCAAACCCTTAACCCTCACCCTAACCCTAAACCTAACCCTCAACCTAACCCTAACCTTTACCCTAAACCTAAACTTAATCCTATCCCTAAACCAAACCCTAACCCTCATCCTCAACCTCACCCTCACCATAACACTCACCTTCACCCTAACCCTCACACTAAACCGAACCTTAACACTCACCCGAACCCTCACCCGAACCCGAACCCTCACAATCACCCTAAGCCTAACGCTAACCCTCATCCTAACACTAACCCTGACCCTCACGCTCACCCTAAACCTAACCCACAACCTCAACCTAATCCTCACCCTAACCCTAACCCTAAACCTTACCTAACCGAAAACCTCACCCTCAGCCAAACCCTTACCCTCCACCTAGCCCTCCCCCAACACTAACCCTCACACTAACCCAAACCCTCACCCTCAAACTCACACTCACCCTAACCCTAAACCTAACCCTAACCCTCACACTAAGCCTAACCCTCACCCTAACCCTAACCATACCTCTCAGACTAGCCCTCACCTTAACCCTAACTATGACCCTCACCCTAACCCTAACCCTATCACAAACCCTCACACTAACCCCAAACCTAATACTGAACCTAACCCTCACCCTCACCCTCACAATAACCCTAACACTCACCCTAATCTTAACCCTAAAATTAGTCCTCAAGCTAACACTTACCCTCCCACTCACCCTAACAGTAACCCTCAACCTCACCCTAACCCTCACACTAAGCTTTACTCTCACCCTAACTCTAATCCTAACCCTAACCCTCACCCTCACCCTAATGCTAACCCTAACCCTCAGACTCACACTAACCCTCACGCTAACACTTACCCTCACCCTAACCCTAACCCTCACCCTCACCCTAAACCTCACCCTAACACTTACCCAAACCCTAACTATCACCCTAAACCTAACCTTGACGCTAACCCTCTTCCTCACCCTAAACCTCACCCTAACACTTACTCACACCCTTACACTCACCCTAACCCTAACCCTAAACCTAAATTTTACCCTAACCCTCACCCTAACCCTAAACCTCACCCTCACTCTAACTCTCACCCTAACCTTTACCCTCACCCTAACTCTTACCCTAACCCTAAGCCTATCCCTCACACTAACCCTAACCCTAACCCCCAGCCTAACCCTTATCCTAACCCTAAACCTAGCCCTAAATATCACCCTAATCCTAACCCTAACCCTCAGCCTAACCCTCATCCTAACCCTAACCCTAATCCTAACCCTCACCCTAACCCTAACAGTAAACCTAAACCTCACCCTAAACCTAACCCTCACCCTCACCCTCTCCTTCACCTTCAGCCTAACCCTAATCCTAACCTAATCATAACCCTCACCCTCACCCTCACCCTAACTCTAACCCTAAACCTAACCCTAACACCCACCCTCACCCTTACCTTAACCCTAACAATATACCTAACCCTCAACCTAACCCTAACCCTCACCCTAATCCTAAACCTAACCCTCACTCTCAAACTCACCCTATCTCTAACCCAAACCCTAACCCTAACCCTCACCCTCACCCTCAACCGAACCCTCACCCTCAACCGAACCCTCATCCTCACCCTGACCATCACCCTCACTCTAAACATCACCCAAAACCTAACCCTCAACCTAACCCTAACCCAAACCCTATTCCAAACCCTCACACTCACCCTAACCCTCACCCTAACCCTTACCGTCACCCTAACCCTTACCCTCACCCTAACCCTAACCATAACCCTCAAAATAACCGTAACCCTCACTATAGCCCTAAACGTAACACTGACCCTGACATTCACCCACACCCTGATCCTCACCCTCAGCTGAACCCTAACCCTAATCCTATTCCTATTCCTAACCCTCAGCCTCACATTAAACCTAACCCTAACCCTAACCCTCACCCTCACTCTAACCTTCACCTTCACCCTAAACATCATCCTAACCCTAACCCTCACCCTAACCCTTACCCGAACCCTCACCCTGAACCTAACCTCAGCTTAATCCTCATCCTCACCCTAATCCTCACCATAACCCTAAACTTTAACTAACCGAAAGCCTCACCCTCACCCTCAGCCTAACCCTCACCCTCACCCAAGCCCTCACCCTAACCCTAAAACCTTAACCCTAACACTCACATTCAAATTCCCCTTCCCCCTCAGCCTTACCCTAACAATAACCCTAATCCTAACACTAACCCTCAACCCCACCTTCACCCTAACCCTAACCCTAACAATAACCCTCACCCTCATCCTAACCCAAACCCTCACCCTAACAATACCTCTAAACCTAATCCTAACCCTAAAACTCAGCCTAACCCTAATCCTAACCCTAAAAATCAACACCCTCACCCTCACACTAACCCTCAACCTCACCCTAAACATCACCTTAACCCTAACCCTCACACTGAACCTAACCCTAACGTTCACTATAACTCTCACCCTAAAACTAACCCTCACCCTAAACATTATCCTCACAATAACCCTAACCGTAACCTTCAAACTATCCCTAACCCTCAACCTAACCGTATCCCGACACCTCACCCTAACTCTCACCCTAAACTTAACCCTAACCCTAACACTCACCCTAACCCTCACCATCACCCTAACGCTCACCCTAACCCTAACCTTCACCCTAAACCTAACCCTCAACCTAAACCTAACCCTCACCCTGACCCTCACCCTAACCCTAACCCTAACGCTAACCCTCACCCTAAAACTTACTTTAACCCTAACTCTAACCTTAAACCTAACGCTCACCCTAACACTAACCCTCAAACTAACACTAACCCTAGCCCTCACCCTCACCCTCACCCTCAACCTAACCCTAACACTCATCCTAAGACTAACCCTAAACCTAAACCTCACACTAAAACTAATCCACACCCTAACCCTAATCCTCACCCTATCCCTAAACTTAATCCTAACCCTCACCCTAAACCTCAACCTCACCCTAACCCTAATGCTAACCCTAACCCTCACCCTCAACCTAACCCTCAACCTAACCCTTACCCTCACCCTAACCCTTATCCTTACCCTAAACCTAACCCTCAACCTCGCCCTAACCCTCACCCTAACACTTACCCACACCCTCACCCTAACCCTAACACTCACCCTAATCCTAACCCTAACCATAGTCCTCACCCTAACACTTACCCTCACCCTCACCCTAACCCTAACCCTCAACCTCACCCTAACCCTCACCCTAAGCCTTACCCTCACCCTAACTCTAATCCTAACCCTAACCCTAACCCTCACCCTCACCCTAATGCTAACCCTAACCATAAGACTCACCCTAACCCTCACCCTAACACTTACCCTCACCCTAACCATAACCCTCACCCTCACCCTAAACCTCACCCTAACAATTACCCAAAACCTAACCCTCACCCTAACCCGAACCCTAAACCTAACCTTGATGCTAACCCTCACCCTCACCCTAAAGCTTACCCTAACACTTACCCACACCCTTACCCTCACCCTCACCCTAACTCTAAACCTCAACCTTCCCCTGACTCTCACCCTTATCTTTACCCTCACCCTAACTCTTACCCTAACCCTAAACCTAACCCTAACCCTACCCCTAAGGCTTACCCTCACCCTAAGCCTAATCTTCACCCACACCCTAACCCTCACAGTCAACCGAACCCTCACCCACACCCAAACCCTCATCCTCACCCTATACCTCACCCTCACTCAAAACATCACCCAAACACTAACCCTCACCCTATCCCTAACAGAAACCCTAATCCAAACCCTCACACTCACCCTAACCCTCACCCTAACCCTTACCCTCACCCTAACCCTTACGCTGACCCTAACCCTAACCATAACACTCACAATAACCGTAACCCTCACTCTAACCCTAACCCTAACCCTGAACCTAACGTTCACCCTCACCCTGATCCTCACACTAAGCTTAACCCTAACCCTAATCCTAGCCCTCATGCTCAGCCTAACCCTCACCCTCAGCCTAAACATCTCCCTAACCCTAACCCGAACCCTAACCCTAACCCGAACCCTGAACCTAACCTCAACTTAATCCTCACCCTAATCCTGACCATAACCGTAACCTTTACATAACATGAAACCTCACCCTCACCCTCAGCCTAACCCTCACCCTCACTCAAGCCCTCACCCTAACCCTAACCTTAACCCTAAACCTCACCCTCAAACTCCCCTTCCCCCTCAGCCTTACCTTAACCATAACCCTAACACTAACACTAACCCTCAACATCACCCTCACCCTAACCCTAACCCTAACCCTAACAATTATCCTCACCTTCATCCTAACCCTAACACTAACAACTGTAACCCTAACCCGAACCCTAAAACTCACCCTAACTATAAACCTAACCCTCACCCTCACCCTAACACTCACCATCACCCTAACGCTCACCCTAACCCTAACCCTCATCCTAAACCTAACCCTCACCCAAAACCTAACCCTCACCCTGACCATCACCCTAACCCTAATCCTAAATCTAACCCTCACCCTAACCCTTACTTTAACCCTAACCCTCACGCAAAACCTAACGCTCACCCTAACACTAAACCTCACACTAACTCTAACCCTAGCCCTCACCCTCACCCTCACCCTCAACCTAACCCTAACACCCATCCTAACCCTAACCATAAACCTAAACCTTACACTAAACCTAAACCTCACCCTAACCCTAATCCTCACACTAAACCTAACAGTCATTATATCCTTAAACCTACCCCTCAGCCTAACCCTCACCCTAAACCTCACCCTAACCCAAACACTAACATTAACCCTCACAATAAACCTCACCCTATACCGTACCTTCAACATAACCCTAACCCTAACTCTAACACTAATCCTCAAACACACCCTAACCTTCACCCTCACCCTAAACATCACTCAAACCTTAACTCTCACCCTAACCCTAACCCTAACCCTTACCCTAAACCTAACCCTCACCCTCACGCTAATCCTCACCATAAACCTAACTATGACCTAAAAGAAACCCTCACAATAAACCTCACCCTCACCCTAGCCCTCACCCTAACCCTAACCCGAACCCTAAACCTCACCTTCACCCTAACCCTCACCCTAACCCTTACCCTTACTGTAAACCTAAACCTAAACCTAATCATAACCCTCACACTAACCATAACCTTCACACTAACCATAACCCTAACCCTAACCCTAAGCTTCACCCTCACACTGACCCTCACCCAAACCCTAACCCTATTCCTAATCCTAAGCCTCACAATCACCCTCAACCTAAACCTAACCCTAACACTAACCCTCACCCTCAACCTCACGGAACACTCACCCTCACCCTAAATATCACCCTAACCCTAACCCTCACCCTAAACCTAACCTCAGCTTAACCCTCACCCTCAACCTAATCCTCACCCTATCCCTAACCCTAACTTAAACAAAACCTTCACCCACACACTAACACTCACCCTCACCCTAGCCCTAACACTAACCCTAACCATAACACTAACCCACACACTAACTCTCACACTCATCCTCACTCTAACCCTAATCCTAACCCTAATCCTAACCCTAATGCTCACCCTACCCCTGTCCCTAACCCTAACTGTAACCCTAACGCTCACCCTCATCCTAAACCTCATGCTCACCCGAGCACTCACCCTCACCCTAAACCATACTCTCACACTAAACATCAACTTAACCCTAACCCTCAACCTAACCCTAACCCTAACCCCCACTCTAACCCAAACCCTCAACCTAACCCTCACCCTAAACCTTACCCACATCATAATCCTATTCCTCAATTCAATCTTACCATCACCCTAACCCTTACCCTCACCCTAACCCTCACAATAACACTCACCCTAAACCTAAACCTCAGCCTCGCCCTAACCCTCACACTAACCTATATCCTCACCTTCACCCTAACGCTCACCATCACCCGAGCCATCACCCTCACCCTAACCCTAACTACAACCCTCAACCTCAACCTAAACCTAATCTTAACCCTAACCCTAAACCTCACCCTCACCCTCACCCCAACCCTAACCCTCACTCCAACACTAAACCTCACCCTAACACTAACCCTCACCCTCACCCTCACCCTAATCCTAACCCTAACTCTAATCCTAACCCTCAACCTCACCATAAACCTCACCCTAACCTTTACCCTCACCCTCACCCTAACCGTAACCCTAAAGCTCACAGTAACCCTGACCCTCACCCTAACCCTAACCCTCACCTTAACCCTCATCTTCACCCTAATCCTCAACCTAACCTTACCTTAACCCTTACATAAACTAAACCGTCGCCCTTACCCTCACCCTAACACTCACCCCCACCCTAGCCCACACCCTAACCCTAACGCTAAACCTAACCCTCACACTAACCCTAACCATAACCCTCAGAATAAACCTTATCCTAACCCTAAACCTAAAACAAATCTTCACCCTAACCAAACCCTAAACCTCACCCTAACCCTAACCCTCACACTAACTCTAACCCTAACCCTCAGCCTAATGGTCATCCTAATCCTAACCCTAACCCTCACCCTAAACCTAATCCTAACCCTAACCCTCACACTAACCCTAAACCTCACCCTCAACCTCACCCTCACCCTCACCCTAAACCTAGTGCTAACCCTAATCCTAACCCTCACACTCACCCTAACTCTAACCCTAAACCAAACCCTCACACTCGCCCTCACACTCACCCGACCCTCACCCTGACCCTAAGCCTCACCGTAAACTTTACCCTCACCCTCACCCTAACCCTCACCCTAAACTTTACCCTGACCCTAACCCTAACCCTAAACCTAAACCTAACCCTCACACTAACCCTAAACCTAACCCTCAACCTAACCCTTATCCTAAACCTAAACCTAACCCTAACCCTCACCTTAACCCTAACCCTAAACCTCACACCAACTCAAACCCTAAACCTCAGCCTAACGCTCATCCTAACCCTTACCCTAATCCTAACCCTCACCCTAACCGTACCCCTAACCCTAACACTCACCCTAAACCTAAACCTTACCCTCACGCTCAGGCTAACTCTAATACTAACCCTAATACTAACCCTCACTCTCACCCTAACTCTAACACTAAACCTAACCCTAACCCTCATCCTCACCCTCACCCTAACCCTAAACCTATCCCTAACCCTCACCCTAACCTTAACCCAAACCCTATACCTCACCCTCAACATCACCCTAACCCTAACCCTAACCCTCACACTAAAGCTCACCCTAACCCTTATCCTCACCATAAACCTAACTCTAACATTAATGCTCACCCTAAACCTAACCCTCACCCACAACTTAACCCTGACCCTCACCCGAACCCTCACCGACACCCAAACTCTCTTCCTAACCGTAACCATAATCCTAATCCTAAACCTAAGCCTCACCCTCAAATTCACCCTAACCCTACACCTAACCCTAAACCTCACCCACACCCTCACCCTAATCTTCACCCTCACCCTAACCCTCACCCTCACCTTAACCCTACCCTTCACCCTAACCCTCATACTAAGCCTAACCCTAATCCTAACCGTCAACCTAACCCTAACCCTAGCCCTAACCCTCACCCTAACACTAATCCTAAACCTAACCCTAACACTCAACCTAACACTAATCCTCACCCACACCCTAACTCTCACCCTCACTCGAACCCTTACCCTCACTCGAAACCTCATCCTCACCCTCACACTAAACATCACCCAAACCCTAACCCTAACCCTCACCCTAACCCTTGCCCTAACTCTCACCATAACCTTAACCCTAACCCAATACCTCACCCTCACCCTAATCCTCACCATAACACTAAACCTTGGCTAAAAGAAACCCTCACCCTAACCCTCACACTAACCTTCACCCTCACCCTAGCCCTCACACTAATCCTAACCCTAACCCTAAAACTCACCCTCAGCCTAAAGCTCACTCTAACCCTTCCCCTCACCCTAACCCTTACCCTAAACCTAACCATAACCCAAACCCACAACCTCACCCTACCCCTCACCCTCACCTTATCCTAAACCTTAGCCTAACCCTAAACCTAAAAGCAACCTTCACCCTAACCAAACCCTAACCCTAACCCACAGTCTAATGCTCATCCTAACCCTAACCCTAACCCTAACCCTTACCCTAAAACTAACCCTAACCCTAACCCTCACCCTAACCCTAAACCTCACCCTCAAACTCACCCTAACCCTCAGCCTAAACCTAGTGCTAACCCTAATCCTAACACTCACCCTCAACCTAACTCTAACCCTAAACCAAACACTCCCACTCCCCCTCACCCTCACTCTAACCCTCACTCTAACAGTAACCCTCACCCTCAACCTCACCCTCAACTTCAGCCTAACCCTAGTCTATACCCTAATCCTAACCCTCAGCCTACCCCTGACACTAACCTCAGCCCTAACCCTAACACTCACCCTAACCCTCACCCTCACCATAGTTCACACCCTCACACTAAATCTAACCCTCACACTAAACCTAACCCTAACCCTCAGCCTAAACCTTATCCTAACCCTAAACCTAAACTAACCTTTACCCTAACCAAACCCTAACCCTAACCCTAACCTAACCCTAACCCTCACACTAACCCTAACCCTAATCCTCAGCCTAACCCTCATGCTAACCCTAACCCTAACACTAACCTAAACCCTGACCCTCAATTTAACCCTCCAAATAACCCTAACTCTAACCCTAAACCTCACCCTCACCCTAACCCTAATCCTAACACTAACCCTAAACTTCATCCTAACTCTGACCCTAACCCTCACCCTCACCCTAAACATCACCCTAAACTTAACCCATACCCTAACCCTAACCCTAACCCTCACCCTAACCCTAACCTCAACTTAATCCTAACCCTGATGTAAACGAAACCCTCACCCTCACCCTCACCCTAATCCTCACCCTCAGCCTAACCCTGACGTAAACGAAAGCATCATCCTCAATCTCACACTAACCCTCACCCTCACCCTAGGTCTCACCCTCACCTTAACACTAACACTAACCATCAACCTCACCCTCACCCTCACCCTCAGCCTAAAGCTAACCCTACCCTAACCCTAACCCTCACCCTCCCCTGCACCCTAACCCTAACAATAACCCTAAACCTCGCCCTAACACTAAACCTCAACCTCACCCTAACCCTAATTCTAACCCTAACTCTAATGCTAACCCTCACCCTCACCCTAACCCTCACCCTAACCCTTACCCTCACCTTCACCTAACCCTCACACTAACCCTCACACTAACCCGAACCCTCACCCTAACGGTAACACTAACCCTAACCCTTACCCTCACAATCATCTTAACCCTAACCCTTACCCTCACCCTAAACCTAACCCTAACAGTAACCCTAACCCTAAAACTAGTCCTCACACTAACCCTAACCCTCATCCACACCTTAACCCAAACCCTCACCCGAACCCGAACCCAAACCCTAACGCTAAACCTAACCCTAACACTCCCACTAAACCTAACCCTCACCCTAACTGTAACCCTACCCATCAGCCTAAACCTCACCCAAAGCCTAACCCTAAATCTAAACCTCACCCTATCCCTAAACCTAACCCTAACCCTCACACTCACCCTAGCCCTCACCCTAACCCTACCCCAAACCCTAAACCTCACACTAAACATAACCCTCACCCTATCCCTAACCCTACACCTCAGCCTATGACTCACCCTAACCCTAACCCTAACCCTAACCCTAAACCTCACCCTATTCCTAACCCTAACCCTAACACTCACACTCACCCTAGCCCTCAACCTAACCTCACCCTAACCCTATCCCTAACCCTAAACCTCACCCTCATCCTAACACTCACCCTAACCCTTCTCCTCACACTAATCCTAACTCGACCCTACCCTTTACCCTAAAACTCACACTAAACCTAACACTTACTCTAAACCTAACCCTACCCCACAGCCTAACCCTCATCCTAACCCTAACCCTAACCCTATCCCTCAACCTAACCCTAACCCTAACCCTAACCCTCACCCTCACCCTCACCCTCACACTCACCCTCAGCCTTACCATAACCCTAACCCTAATCCTAAACCTAACCCTCACCCACACCCTCACCCTAACTCTAAACTGAACCCTAACCCTAACCCTCCCCCTCCCCCGAACCCTCCCCCGAACCCTCACTCTCACCCTAACCCTCACCCTCCCTCTAACCCTCACCCTAACCCTCATCCTAACCCTCACCCTCAACCTCACACTCACCCTAACCCTATCCATCACCCTAACCATAACCATAACCCTCACGCTAATCCTAACCCTAACCCTCCCCCTCACCCGAACCTTCACCCTCACCGTCACACTAAACATCACCCGAACAATAACCCTCACCCTAATCCTAACCCTAACGCTCACCCTAACCGATACCCTCACCTTAACCCTCAACCTCATCCGAAACGTCACCCTAATCTTACTCTAAACGTTACCTAAACTAAACCAAATCTCACCCTCACCCTAACCTTAACCTTAAACCTAACCTGAACACTAACCCTAACCCTAACCCTCAGCATAACGCTCATCCTAACCCTAAACATACCCATAATCCTCACCCTAACCCTAAACATAATCCTAACCCTCACCCTAACCCTAACCCTCACCCTCATTCTCACACTCACCCTCACACTAAGCCTAACCCTATCCCTAATCCTAAACCAAAACATCACCCTCACCCTAAACCTAACACTAACCATTACTCTGATCCTCACCCTCAACTTAACCCTAACCCTAACCCTCACCATCACCCTAAACCTCACCCAAACCCAAACCCTCACCTCAACCTAACCCTCACCTTCACCCTAACCCTAAACCTAACCTTAATCCTCTCCCTAACCCTAACAATAACCCTATCCCTCACTCTAATCATTATCCTCACACTTACCCTAAACCTAACCCTAAACCTCACACTAACTCCAAAACTCACCCTATCCCTGACCATACCCCTCACCCTAATCCTAACCCTAACCCTAACCCACACCCTAAATGTAACCCTAACCCTCACGCTCACCATAACCCTCATCCACACCCTAATCCTCACCCTCACCCGAACCATCACTGTCTCCCTAACCCTCACACTCACCCTAAACATCACCCTAAACCTATCCCTAACCCTAACCCTAAATATAACCCTCACCCACCCCCCTTCCCTAATCCTAACCCTAACACGAACCCTCACGCTAACCCTGACCCTCACACTCAAGATAACCCTAACCCTCACCCTCACCCTAACCCTAACCCTACCCCTCACACTACCCCTCACCCTAACACTTACCCTCACCCTAACACAAACCCTAACCCTCACCCTCACCCTAGCCCTCACGCTAACACTAATCCTAACCCTAACCCTAACCCTAAACCTAACCCTCAACCTAAGCCTCACCTTGACCCTCACCCTAACCCTAAACCTAACCCTAAACCTAACTCTCACCCTCACCCTCACCCTAACCCTAACCCTAACTCTAATTCAAACCCTAACCCTCACCCAGACCCTAAACCTCATCCTAATCCTTAGCCTCACCCTCACCCTAACCGGAACCCACACCTTAACCTTAACCCTCACCTACCCCTAACCCTAACCCTCAACCTCACACTCACCCTAACCCTAACCCTAACCCTCACCCTCACCCTAACCCTAAACCTAATGCTAACCCTAACCCTCATCCTCACCCTAACATTAACCCTACCCCTCATCCTAACCCAAAACCTAACCCTAATGCTAAACCTAACCCTCACCCTCACCATAACCCTCACCCTAACACTTACCCTCACCCTCTCCCTAACCCTTACCTTAAACATACACATGAGCCTAACCCTCACCTTAACCCTTACCCTCACTATAAACCTAACACTAACCCTAATCCTCACACTAACCCTAAACCTAAGCCTAACCCTAACCCTCACTTTAACCCTCACCCTAATCCTAACCCTGACCCTCACCCTCACTGTAACACTACAACTAAACCTAAACCTCACCCTCACCCTAACCCCCACTGTAACCCTAACCCTCAATGTCACCCTAACCCTAACCCTCACCCTAAACCTCACCCTAACCCTTATCGTCACCATAAACTTGAACCTAACCCACAGCCTAAACCTCACCCGAACCCTCACCGTCACCTTCACCCTCACCCTAACTGTAAGCATAAGACTCACCCCAACCCTACCCCTCACTCTAACCCTAAGTCTAACCCACACCCTCAACCTAACCCTAACCCGAACTCTAACCCTATACCTCACCCTTACCCTAAGGCTAAACCTAACCCTAACTCTTACTCTCATCCTAATCCTCACCCTAACCCCTTTCCTCACACTAACCCTAATCCTAACCCTCACACTAACCCTAACCCTCAACCTAACCCTCAGCATCACCCTAACCCTCACACTAACCCTAACCATCACCTACACCCTAACCCTCTCCCTCACCCTCACCCTCACACTGAACATCATCCTAACCCTAACCTTCAGCCTAACCTTAACCCTAAACCGCACCTTAACCCTAACCCTCACCTTCAACCTCACCTTCAGCCTAATCCTCACCCTAAACTTAAACCTAACCCTTTCCTGACCGAAAACCGCACCCTCACCCTAACCCTCACCCTAACCCTCGCCCTCACCCTAGCCCTCACCCTAAGCCAAACCCTAACCCTAACCCTCAAACTCAACCTCATCCTCAACCTCAGCCTCACCCTAACCCTAAACATATTCCTAACCCTAACCCTCACCCTCACCCTTACCCTCATTCTAACCCTAACTGTAAACCTAATGCTAACCCTAAACCTCACCCTCACCTTAACCCTAATCCTAAACCTCACCCTAACCCTAACCCTAACCCTAATGCTATACCAACCCTAAACCTCAGAATAAGACTAATGCTAACCCCAATACTCAACCACAACCTAAACCTCACCCTAACCCTTACCCTCATCCTAACCCTCACTCTAACCCTAAACCTAAACCTAAACCTCACCCAAACACTCACCCTAAACATTACCCTAAACCTCACCCTCACCCTGAACTCACCCTAACCTTTACCCACACCCTCACCCTAAACCTAACCATAACCCTTAAACTAAACCTAACCCACACCCTAACCCTAACCATAATCCTCACCCTAAACCTCATCCTAACCCTAAACCTAACCCTCAAACTAACCCTAACCGAAAATATTACCCTAACCCTAATCCTCACACTCACCCTCAGCCTAACACTAACCAGAACCCTAATCCTAACCCTAACACTCACCCTCACACTCACCTTAACTTGAACCCTAACCGTAAACCTAACCCTCATCCTAACCATAAACCTATCCCTAACGCACACCCTAACCCTAAACATTACCCTAACCCTCACCCTCACCCTAACCCTAACTCTCACCCTAACTCTCACCTTAACCCTAACGCTAACCCTAAACCTCACCCTCACCCTAAATCTCACCCTAACCCAAACCCTCACCATAACCCTAAGAGTAACCCTAACCCTAATCCTCACACTCACCCTAACCCTAACCTTCACCCTATAGCTCACCCTAACCCTAACCCTCACCCTCACCCTAAACCTCACCCTCACCTTAACCCTCACCCTAATCCTAACCCTAACCCTCACCCCAACCCTAACCCTCATGCTAACCCTAACGTTAACCCTCACCCTAAATCTTAATCTAACCCTAACCCTCACTCTCACCCTAATCCTCAACCTAACCCTGATCTTTACACTAACCCTAACACTAACCCTCACACTAAACCTAATCCTCACCCTAAACCTAAATATAACCCTAACCCTAACCATAACACTCACCCTAATCGTAACCCTAAACCTAACCCTCTCCCTAACCCTAACCCTATCCCTCACCCTACCACTCACCCTAAACCTAACGCTCACTCCTACCCTTATCCTAACCCTCAACCTGACCATAACACTCAACTTTGCCCTAACCCTCACCCTAACCCTACCCCTCACCAACACCCTAACTCTCACCCGAACCCGAACCCTCACTCTCACCCTAAACTTCACCAACACCCTTAGCCACACCCTCAAACGAATCCTCACTCTCACCCTCACCCTCACCCTAAACATCACCCTAACCCTAACCCTCAACTTAACCCTAACCCTAACCCTCCCCCTAACCCTAACCCTAAACTTAAACCTCACCCTCACCCTAATCCTCAACCTAAACCTAAACCTAAATCTAAACCTTTCCTAACCGAAAACCTCACCTTCACCCTAACCCTCACCTTAGCCCTGACCCTCACCCTAGCCTTCAACCTAAACCTAACGCTAAACTTAACCCTCACCCTCACGCTCACCCTCACCCTCACCCTCACCCTCAGCCTCACCCTAAACCTAAACCTAATCCTAACCCTAACCCTGACCCTCACCCTCACTCTAAACCTAACCCTAACCTACAACATAAGCCTAACCCTAACAGTAATGCTAACACTAACCCTCAACCTCACCCTAACCCTAACCCTAACACTCAACCTAAACCTAACCCTAAACCTAATGATAACCCTAACCCTCTCCCTCATCCTAACCCTGACCCTAACCCTTTCCGTAACCCTCACCCTCACCCTATCCGTAACTCTAACACTCACCCTAACCCTACCTCTAACCCTAACCCTAATCCGACCCCTCAGCCTAACCCTCATCCTCACCCTAACCCTCACCATCTCCCTAACATTAATGATAAGCCTAAACATCAACCTCACCCTAACTGTCGCCCTAACACTTACCCTCACCATAACCCTATCCCTCAACCTCAACCTAACCCTCACCCTAACCCTTACACTCACCCTATCCCTCACCCAACCCCAACCCTAACCCTAACCCTTACCCAAACCCCCACCCTAACATTCACCCTAACCCTAAGGATAACCCTACACCTCAGTCTCACCCTAACCCTCACCCTAACTCTTATCCTCACACTAACCCTAACCGTAAACCTAACCGTAACCCTCACACTAAGCCTAAACCTCATCCTAACCCTAACCCTACCTCTCACCCTAATACTCACCCTAACCCTAACCTTAACCCTAACCCGAACACTAACATTAACCCTAATCCTCCCACGAACCCTAAAACTCATGGTCACCCTAAGCCTCATCCTCACCCTAACCCTCACCTACACCCTATCCCTTCCCATTCCCTGAAGCCTAACTCTCACCCTAAACCTCACCCTCAACTTAAACATCACCCTAACCCTCACCCTCACCCAAACCCAAACCCTCAATCTCACCCACAACCTAACCCTCACCCTCACCCGAACCCTCTCACTCTCCCTAATTTTCACTTTCACCTTAAATATCACCCTAACACTAACACTCACCCTAACCCTAACCATAACCCTCACCCTCAACCTAACCCTAACCCTAACCCTAACACTTACCCTAACCCACAACGTAACACTTAGGCTAAACTTAACCCTCACTCTCACCCTAACTCACACCCTAACACTTACCATCACCCTAACCCTTACTCAAACCCTAACCATCACACTAAACCTAAGCCTCACCCTAACTCTAACCCTAAATCTACCCCTCACCCTAACCCTAGCCGTGAGTGCTAGCCTGAGCCTCACTCAGACCCTCAACCTCAGCCTAACCCTAACCCTAACCTAATCCTAAAACTAACCCTCACACTCACACTCACCCTAAACCTAACCCTAACCCTCATCCTCACACTAAGGCTAACTCTAACCAACCCTCAGCCTCAACCTCACCCTAACCCTTAACCTCACCCTAACCCTAACCCTAACCCTAACCCTAACCCTCACACTAAACCTAAAACTACCCCTCAGCCTAACCCTAACACTCACCCTAAACCCAACACTGATGCTAACACAAATGTTCACTCTCAACCTAAGCCTCAGCCTAACCCTTACCCTCATCATAACCCTATCCCTCACCCTCTCCCTAAACCTCACCCTACCCCTTCCGCTCACCCTAACCCAAACCCTAACCCTAACCCTAAACTTCCACCTAACCCTCACCCTAACCCTAACCCTCACCCGAACACTAAACCTAAGCCTAACTCTCACCCTCACCCTGTCATCCTAACCCTTAACCTCACCCTAACCCTAACCCTAACCCTCACCCTAAACCTAACCCTCACCTTAAACTTCACCCTCACCCTAAACCTAACCCTAAACCTTTCCTAACCAAAAATATCACCCTCACCCTAGCCCTCACCGTAAACCTAACACTAAACTTAACCCTCACCCTTAGCCTCACCCTCAGCCTCACCCTAAACCTCACCCTTACTCTCACCCTAACCCTAACCCTTACCCTCACCATAAACCTATCCCTAACCCTCAGCCTAACCCACACGCTAACTCTTACGCTCACCATAACCCTCACCCAACCCTAACCCGAACCCTAACCCTCACCCTAAACACCACCCAAACCTTCACCATAACCCTAACGCTAACCCTAACCCTCAGTCTCAACCTAACCCTCACCCTAAACCTTATCCTCACACTAACCCTAACCCTTACCGTAACGGTCACACTAAGCCTAACCCTCATCCTAACCCTAACCCTACCTCTCACCCAAACCCTCACCCTAACCCTATCCCTAACCGTAACGCTCAACCTAACCCTAACCCTCACCCTCACCCTAATCCTCACCCTCAACCTAACCCTAACCCTTACCAAACCGAAAGCCTCACCCTTAATCTCACCCTCGCCCTCACTCTCAGCTTAACCATTACACTAACCCTAATCCAAACCCTAACTCTTACCCTCAACCTAAACCTAACCCTAACCCTAATCCTCAACGTCACCCTCTCACTCACCTCACCCGCACCCTAATCCTCACGCTCTACCTCACCCTAACCCTAACCCTCAAAGTCACCCTTAACATCACCCTAAACCTAACTCTCACGCTAACCCTAACCCTGACCATAGTCCTAATCCTAACCCTAACCCTCACCCTAACCCTAAACCTAAGGCTAACCCACACCCTAACTCTAACAATAACCCTAACCCTAAATGTCAACCTAACCCTCATCCTAACCCTAACCCTAACACTAACCCTAACCCTGACCCACAATCTAACCCTCCCCTTAACCCTCACCCTCACCCTAAACCTCACCCTCACCATAACCCTAACACTAACCCTAACCCTGACCCTCAATCTAACTCTCCCCTTAACCCTCACCCTCACCCTAAACATCACCCTCACCCTAATCCTAATCCTAACACTAACCCTAAACCTCACCCTAACACTAACCTCAGCTTAACCCTAACCCTGATGTAAACTAAACCCTCACCCTCAGCCTCACCCTAATCCCTACCCTACCCCTAACCCTGACGTACAGGAAACCCTCACCCTCAACTTCACACTAACCCCACCTTAACCCTCACCTTAATCCTGACCCTGATCTTAACCCTCAGCCTAATTCTAACACTAAACCTAAATCTCACCATCACCTAATCCTCACCATCACCCTAACCCTCACCCTAAACCTCACCCTCACCCTAGCCCTCACCCTCACCCTAAATCCTAACACTAAATATCAACCTCACCCTCACCCTCTGGCTAAACCAAAACCTACCCTAACCCTAAACCTCACCCTCACCCTCACCCTCACCCGCACCCTAACCCTAAAAATAATCCTAACCTTAACACTAACACTAAACCTCAACCTCACCCTAACCCTAATCCTAACCCTAACTCTAATCCTAAACCTCACCCTAACCCTCACCCTAACCCTAACCCTCACACTAACCCGAACTCTCACCCTAACCGTAACACTAACCCTAACCCTTACCCTCACAATCACCCTAACCGTAACCCTTACCCTCACTCTAACCCTAACCCTAACAGTAACCCTAACCCTAAACCTAGTCCTCACACTAACCCTAACTCTCACCCACAATTTAATCCGAACCCTCAACCGAACCCTCACCCTAACCCTAATATTAAACCTAACACTAACACTCCCACTAAACCTAACCCTCACCCTAACTGTAACCCTAGCCATCAGCCTAAACCTCACCCTAACCCTAACCCTAACCCTACCCCAAACCCTAACCCTCACACTAAACCCTACCCCAAACCCTAACCCTCACACTAAACCTAACCTTCACCCTATCCCTAACCCTACGCCTCAGCCTAAGACTCAGCCGAACCCTAAAATTAACCCTATACCTAATCCACACCCTATCCCTAACCCTAACCTTAACCCTCACACCAACCCTAGCCCTCACCCTAAATTTACCCTAACCCTATCTCAAGCCCTAAACCTCACCCTCATCCTAACCCTCACCCTAACCCTTCTCCTCACCATAAACCTAACCCTGAACCTAACCTTAACCCTAAAACTCACACTAAACCTAAACCTCACCCTAACCCTAACCCTACCCCACAGCCTAAACCTCATCCTAACCCTAACCCTAACCCTATCCCTCACCCTAACCCTAACCCTAACATTAACCTAACCCTCCCCCTAACCCGAACCCTAACCTCACCCTCACACTCACCCTCAACGTAACCCTAAACCTAACCCTAATCCTAAACCTAACCCTCACCACCACCCTCAACCTTACTCTAACCCGAACACTAAACATAACCCTCCCCCTCCCCTTCCCCCTCACCGGAACCCACACTCTCACCCTAACGCTCACCCTCACCCTAACCCTCGTCCTCACCCTCACCCTCAACCTCACCCTCAACCTCACCATCACCCTAAACCTAACCCTAACAATAACCCTCATGCTATCCCTAACTGTAAACCTAACACTCACATTCACCTTAACCCTAACCCTCACCTTAACCCTAACCCTAACACACACCCTAACCCTCACCCTCACCCTCAAACTCAACCTCACACTCACCCTAACCCTCACCATCACCCTAACCCTAACCCTAACCAAAACCCTCACGCTAACCCTAACTCTAAACCTAAACCTCACACTCACCTTAACCCTAACCCTCACCTTCACATTTACCGTAACCCTAACCCTTACCCTAACCCTCACCGTCAACCTCACCCTCACCCTGACCCTCACGCTAAGCCTAACCCTAACCCTAATCCTAAACCTAATCCCCACCCTCACCCTAAACCTAATCCTAACCGTAACCCTCACCCTCACCCTAACCCTAACCCTCATCCTAAATCTAACGCTCACCCTCACCCTAAACCTAACCCTAACAATCACCCTCATCCTAACCGTAACCCTCACCCTAACCCTAACCCTAACCCTCACCCTAAACCTAACCCTCACCCTCACCCTAACCCTAACCCTACGCCTCACCCTAACCCTCACGCTCACCCTAACTCTAACCCTAACCCTAACCTCAAGCTAACCCTAACCCCAATCCTCCCCCTCACCCTAACCTTAACCCTAACACTCACACTTAACCCTAAACCTAACCCTCAGACTAACGCTCATCCTAACCCTAAACCTAAATCTCATCCTAACCCTAACATTAACACTCACCCTCACCCTCACCGTTACCGTAACACTAACCCTAAAAATAAACCTGACCCTAACCCTCACCCTAACCATAACACTCACCCTAACCCAAACCCTCACCCTAACACTTACCCTCACACTAACCCTAACCCTAACACTAACACGAACCCTCACACTAACCCTAACCATTACTCTAACCCTAAACCTCAACCTCACCCTCACCCTCAGCCTAACCCTAGTACTTACGCTCAACCTATACCTTCCCCTCAACCTAACACTAACCCTAACCCTCACCTTCACCCTCACCCTCACCTCACCATAACCCTATCCCTCACCGTCCACCTAAACCTAACCCTAACACTTGCCCTCACCTTAACACTCACCCTAACCCTAACCCTGAACCTAACCCTCACCCAAATGCTCACCCTAACACTAACACTAAACCTATCCCTCACCCTCAGTCTAACCCTCACCCTAATGCTTACCCTCACCCTAAACCTAATCCTCACACTAACCCTAAACCTAACCCTAACCCTAACCCTCACCTTAACCCTCAACTTAATCCTGACCCTGATCTTAACCCTCAGCCTAACTCTAACATTAAACCTACATCTCACCCTCACCTAACCCTCACCATCACCCTAACCCTCACCCTAAACCTAACCGTCACCCACACCCTAAACCTCACCCTCATGCTCACCCTCGCTCCAAAGCTAACACTAACTGTAAACTTCACCCTCACCATCATACTAACACTAATCCTAAACCTAACCCTCACACTCACCCTAAACCTAACCCTGACCCTCACCGTCATACTCACCCTTACCCTAACCCCAAACCTAACCATCAGCCTAACCCTAACCCTAAACCTAACCCACACCCTAAACCTAACCCTAACCCTAAACCTCACCCTCACCCTAACCTTCAACCTCACCCTAAACCTCACCCTCATCCTAACCCTCACCTTAACCCTAAACATAAGCCTCTCCCACACCCTAACCCTCACCCTAACCCTAACCCTCACCCTCAAACTCACGCTAACCCTAACCCTCACTCTTACCCTAAACCACACCCTAACCCTTAACCTTACCCTAACCCTAACACTAACCCTAACCTTCACACTAAACCTAAACCTCACCCTCACCCTAACCCTAACCCTACCCCTCACATTAACCTTAAACCTCACCCTAACTCTAACCCTAACCCTCACCCTCACCCAAACCCGAACCCTCACCTCAACCTAACCCTCAGTCTCACGCCAACCCTAAACCTAACCCTAATCCTCTCCCTAACCCTCACCCTCACACTCACCCTCAACTTAAGTTTAACCCTAACCCTAATCCTAAACCTAACCCTCACACTCATCCTAAAACTAACCCTAACCTTAACCCTAAACGAAACCCTCACCTTCACCATAAACCTAACACTAACCATCACCCTCACACGCACCCTTACCCTAACCCCAACCCTATGCCTTACGCTAACCCTACCCCTCACCCTAACCCTAACCCTAATCGAAGCCTCACCCTCACACTCACCCTCACCCTAACCTTAACAATAAACCTATCCCTCACTCTAACCCTTATCCTCACATTTACCCTAAACCTAACCCAAAACCTCACACTAACCCTAAATCTCACACTAACCCTGACCCAACCCCTCAGCCTAAACCTCACCCTAATCCTAACCCTAAACATAACCCACACACCTTAAACCTAACCCTAACCCTCACCTTCACTTTAACCCTCACCTTAATCCTAACCCTGACCCTAACCCTCACTGTAACGCTAACACTAAACCTAAACCTCACCCTCACACTCACGCTAACTCTAACACTCACTCTCACCCTAACCCTCACTCTAACCCTTAAGCTTAACCTAACCCTAACCCACACTCTAACACTAAACCTAACCCTCAACCTCATCCCAAACCTAACCCTACCCGTCACCTAATACTTACCCTCACCCTAACCCAAACCCTAACCCTCACCCTCATCTAGCCCTCAACCTTACACTAATCCTAACCCTAAACCTAACCCTCACCCTCACCCTGACCCTCACTCTAACCCTAACCCTAACCCTAACCCTCACCCTCACCTTCACCCTAACCCTAACTCTAATTCAAACCCTAACCCTCACCCACACCCTAAACCTCACCTGAATCCTTACCCTCACCCTCACCCTAATTGGAACCCACACCTTAACCTTAACCCTCACTCTACGCCTGACCCTAAACTTGAACCTAACACTCACCTTAAACCTAACCCTAACCCTCACCCTCAACCTAACCCTAAACCTCATGCTAACCCTAAACTTCACCCTCACCCTAACCCTAACCCTACCCCTCACCCTAACCCAAACCCTAACCCTAATGCTAACCCTAACACTCAACCTCACCCTAATCCTTACCCTCACCCTCTCCCTCACCCTTACCCTAAACCTACCCATCAGCCTAAACCTCACCTTAACCCTTACCCTCACTATAAAATTAAAACTAACCCTAATCATCACACTAACCCAAAACCTAACCCTAAGCCTAACCCTCACTTTAACCCTCAACCTAAGCCTAACCCTGACCCTAACCCTCACTGTCACCCTAACCCTCAACGTCACCCTAACCCTCAACCTAACCCTAACCCTCAACCTAAATCTCACCCTAACCCTTACCCTCACCACAACCTTAACCATAACCCACACCCTAACCCTCACCCGAAACGAAACCCTCACCCTCACCCTCACCCTAACCATAACACTAACACTCACCCCAACCCTAACACTCACCCTAACCCTAACTCTAACCCTTACCCTCAACCTAACCCACACCCGAAATCTAACCCTATACCTCACAATACCCTTAAAGCTAAACATAACCCTAAATCTTAGTCTCATCCTAATCCTCACCCTAACCCCTTTCCTCACACTAACCCTAATCCTAACCCTCACACTAGCCCTAAGCCGCAACCTAACCCTCACTGTAACCCTAACCCTCAACCTAACCCTAACCCTCAACTACACCCTAACCCTCACCCTCACCCTCACCCTAAAAATCACCCTAAATCTAACCCTCAGCCTAACCTTAACCCTAACCCTCACCTTAACCCTAACCCTCACCTTCAACCTCACCCTCAGCCTAATCCTCACCCTAAACCTAACCCTAACCCTTTCCTAACCGAAAACCGCACCCTCATCCTAACCCTCATCCTAACCTTCGCCCTCACCCTAGCCCTCACCTTAAGCCTAACCCTAACCCTAACCCTCAACCTCAACCTCATCCTCAACCTCAGCCTCACCCTAACCCTAAACCTAATCCTAAACCTAACCCTCACCCAAACCCTCACTGTAACCATAACCGTAAACCTAATGCTAACCCTAAACCTCACCCTCACCTTAACCCTAATCCTAAATCTCATCCTAAGCCTAACCCTAAGCCTAATGCCATACCTAACCCTAACCCTCACACTAAGACTAATGCTAACCCTAATACTCAACCACAACCTAAACATCACCCTAACACTTACCCTCATTCTAACCCTCACCTTAACCCTAAACCTGAACCTAATCCTCATCCAAACACTCACCCTAACCCTTACACTAACCCTATCCTTCACCCTCACCCTAACACTAACCCTAACCCTAACCCTACACCTCACACTAACGCTAACCCTTAACTCAACCGTAACCCAAACCCTCACCCTAACCCTAAACCAAACCCTCATCCAAATGCTCACCCTAACCCTAACACTAACCTTATCTCTCACCCTCACCGTAACCCTCACCCTAACGCATACCCTCACCCTAACCCTAACCCTAACCCTAACACTCAACCTAACACTAACCCTAACACTAATGCTAAACCGAACCCTCACCATCACCCGAACCCACACCCTCACCCTAACACTCACCTAATCCTCACCCTAACCCTAACATTACCTAACCAAGACCCTCACCCTCACACTCACCTTCACCCTAAACCTCACCCTCACCCTAGCCCTCACCCTAACCGTAACCCTAACCCTAAACCTCACCCTCATCCTCAACCTCAGCCTAACCCTATCCCTATCCCTAATCCTAACCGTCAACCTCAACCTAAGCCTAACGCTAACACTCAACCCTCACCCTAAGCCTCACCCTAACCCTAACTCTAACCCCAACCCTCACCCTCATCCTAGCGCTCAACATAACCCTAACTCTAATCCTAACCCTAACCCTAAACCTCATCTTCACCCTCACCCTCACCCTCACCCTCAGCCTAATCCTAACCCTAACCCTAATACTAACTCTAAACCTAACCCTAACCCTACCTCTACCCCTAACCTTAGCCCTCAGCCTCACTCATACCCTCAACCTAGCCCTCACCCTAACCCTAATCCTACCCCTAACCCTCATCCTAACCCTCACCCTAACCCTAAGGCTAACCATCACCCTAAGCCTAATACTCACCCCCACCCTCACACTCACCCTAACCCTAAGCCTAACACACACCCTAACCCTAACCCACACCCTCATCTAAACCTCATCCTATCCCTAACCCTAACCCTAATGCTCACAGTCACCCTAACCCTAACCCTCAAACTCACCTCACACTCAGCTTAAACCTAAGCCTAACCATAACCCTAAACCAAACCCTCACAATCACCCTCACCCTAAGCCTAACCCTAACCCTAAACCTAACCCTCACCCTCACCTTCACCCTAACCTTAACCCTAACCCAACCCTCAACCGAAACTTCACCCTCAACCTCACCCTAACCCTCACCCTCAACCTAAACATCACCCTAAACCTAACACTCACCCTAACTCTTAGCCTAACCCTCACCCTAACCCTAAACCTCACCCTCACCCTAACTCTTAAACTCCCCCGAAACCTAACCCTAACACAAAACTTTAAACTTCCCCTCAGCCTAACTCTAAGCCTCACCCTCAACCCAAACCTGATGCTAACTCAAATGTTCACTCTCAACCTAAGCCTCAGCCTAACACTTACCCTCACCATAACCCTATCCCTCCTCTCTCCCTAACACTCACCTTAGCCCCTCCCCTCACCCTAACCCTCACCCTAACCCAAAGCCTAACCCTAATCCTAACCTTCACACTAAGCCTCACACTAACACTCACCCTAACCCTAACCCTAACCCTCACCCTCACCCTAACTGTCATCCTAACCCTTACCCTCACCCTAAACCTAACCCTAACCCTAACCCTAACACTCAACCTAAACCAAACCCTAACCCTAATGCTAACCCTAACCCTCACTCTCACCCTAACCTGTACCCTAACCCTTACCCTTACCATCACCCTCACGCTCACCCTAACCCTAACCCTTACCCTCACCATAACCCTATCCCTCACTCTCAACGTAACCCTCACCCTAAACCTTATGCTCAGCCTAACCCTCACCGAACCCTAACCCGAACCCGAACCCACACCCTAACCCCCAAACTAACCTTCACCCTAACCCTAACGTTAACCCTAACCCTCACTCTCAACCTAACCGTCATCCTAACCCTTATCCTCACATTAACCCTAACCCTAACCGTAACCCTCACATTAAGCCTAACCCTCAACCTAACCCTAATCCTCACCCTCACCATAATCCTCACCCTAAACATAACCCTAACCCTTACCTAACCGAAACCGAACCCTCACCGTCACCCTCACCCACAGCCTAACCCTTACCCTAAACCTAATAATACCCTAACTCTTATCCTCACCCTAAATCTAACCCTAACCCTAACCCTCATGGTCACCCTCCCACTCATGCTCACCCTCACCTTAACCCTCACGCTCAAACTCACCCTCACCCTAACCCTCACCGTCACCCTAAACATCTCCCTACCCTTAACCCTCACGCTAATCCTAACCCTTACCCTACCCTAACCCTAAAACTAACCCTAACCCTAACCCTCGCCCTAAAGCTTATGCTAACCCTAACTCTCATCCTCACCCTAATCCTCACCCTAACCCTTATCCTCACACTAACCCTAACCCTAACCCTCAGCATCACCCTAACCCTAGACCTAAACCTAAAACTAACGCTCACCCTGAACCTAACCCTTACCCTTACCCTAAACCTAAACCTCACACTAACCCTCAACTAACCCTCACCCTAAACCTCAACCTCACCCTCACCCTTACCCTAACCCTAACCTTTACCCTATCCCTATCCCTACCCCTCAACCTAACCCTCACCCTCACCCTAACCCTAACACTAACCCTCACCCTAAACCTAACCCTAAACCTCACCCTAAACCTAAACCTAACCCTCATTCTAACCCTAAACCTTACCAGAAACCTAACCCTAAGCCTAAACCTAACCATACCCCAAACCCTTACCCTACCCTAACCCTAACCCTAACCCTAAACCTAACCCTCGCCCTAAACCTTATGCTAACCCTAACTCTCATCCTCACCCTAATCCTCACCCTAACCCTTATCCTCACACTAACCCTAACCCTAACCCTCAGCATCACCCTAACCCTAAACCTAAACCTCACACTAACCCTCACCCTAACCCTCACCCTAAACTTAAACCTCACCCTCACCCTCACCCTAAACCTAACCTTTACCCTATCCCTAACCCTACCCCTCAACCTAATCCTCACCCTCACCCTAACCCTAACACTAACCCTCACCCTAAACCTAACCCTAACCCTAACCCTCACCCTAAACCTAAACCTAACCCTCATCCTAAACCGAAACCTTACCTGAAACCTAACCCTAATGCTAAACCTAACCATAACCCTAACCCTCACCCTCAACCTTACCCTCACCCTAACCCTAAACCTAACCCTAACCCTCACCCTAACCCTAACCAGAATCCTAACCCTAACCCTCACCGTCACCATCACCCTCACCCTAACCCTCAATCTCAAACTTACCTTCACCCTAACCCTCAAACTAACCCAAACCCTCACCCTAACCCTAACAATCTCCCTAACCCTAACCCTACCTTTTACCCTAACCTTAACCCTAAATATCACCCTAAACCTAACCCTCACCTTCACCCTCACCCTCTGCCTAACACTAACCGTAACACTAATCCTAACCCAACTCTCACCCTCATACACACCCTAACTCAAACCCTAACCCTAACCCTAACCCTACCCCTAATTCTCACCCGAATCCTAAACCTCATCCTAACCCTAAACCTAACCCTCAATCTCACCCTAACCCTAACCGTATCCCCCACCGTAACCCTAATGCTAACCCTATCCCTCACCCTCACCCTAAACCGCACCCTAAACCTTACCATCACCATAACCTTAACCCTAACCCTAAACCTAATACTCACACTAACTATAACCATCACCCTCACCCTAACCCTCACCTTCACCTTAAACTTCACCCGAACACTAACCATCACCCACACACTAACCCTCACCCGAAACCGAAACCTCTACCTCACCCTCACCCTAACCGAAACCCTAACACTCACCCAAAACCTAACCCTCAACCTAACCCTAATTCTAACCCTCACCCTCAACCAAACCCTAACACTAATCCTAACCCTAAACCTCACCCTAACCCTAACACTAAACCTAACCTTAACTCTTACTTTCATCCTAATCCTCCCCTTAAAACTTTTCCTCACACTAACCTGAACCCTAACCCTCACACTAACCCGAACACTCACCCTAACCCTAACCCTAACACTAACCCTCACCCTGAACCTAACCCCAATCCTTTTCTAGACACTCACCCTAAAGCTCACCGTCACCCTAACCCTCACCCTAAAACTAACCCTCACCTATACCCAAAAACTCACCCTCACCCTCACTCTCACCCTCACCCTAAACATCACCCTAACCCTAACCCTCAGCCTAAACCTAACCCTAAACCTCACCTTAACCCTAACCCTCACCTTCAACCTCACCCTCCCCCTAACCCTCCCCCTAAATCTCACCCTCACCCTAGCCCTCACCCTAAACCTAACCCTAACCCAAAACCTCACCCTGAAGCTCATCCTCAACATCAGCCTCACCCTAACCCTAAACCTAATCCTAACCCTAATCCTCCCCCTAACCCTCACTCTAACGCTAACCTTAAACCTAATGCTAACCCTAAACCTCACCCTCAACTTTACCCTAATCCTAACCCTCACCCTCACCCTAATCCTAACCCTAATGCTATAACTAACCCTAACCCTCACCCTAAGACTAATTCTAAGCCTAATACTCAACCTCACCCGAAACCTCACCCTAACTCTTACCCTCAGCCTACCTCTCACCCTAACCCTAAACCTAAACCTAAACTTCACCAAACAGTCACCCTAACCCTTACACTAACCCTACCCCTCACCTGCTCCCTAACCCTCACCCTAACCCTTATCCGCACACTAACCCTAAACGTAACCCTAAACCTCACACTAACTCTAATCCTCTCCCTAAACCTAACACTAAACCTCACCCTAACCCTAACCCTAAACTCAACCCTAACCCTAACCCTCACCCTAAACCTAATCCTAATCCTCACCCAAACGCTCACCCTAACCCTAACACTAAACCTATCCCTCACCCTCACCCTAACCCTCACCCTAACACTTACCCTCACACTAACCCTAAAAATCAAAATAAACCTAACCCTCACCCTAACCCTAACCATAATCCTCAACCTAACCCTCATCCTAACACTAACCCTAACCCTCAACCTATCCCTAACCCTAAACATTACCCTAAATCTAACCCTCACCGTCACCCTCACCCACACCCTCAGCCTAATACTAACACAAACCCTAATACTAACCCTAACACTCACACTCACACTTGCCCTAACTTGAACCCTAACCATAAACCTAACTCTCACCCTATCCATAAACCTATCCCTAACCCACACCCTAACCCTAAACGTCACCCTAACTCTAACCCAAATCCTCACCCTAACTCTAACCCTCACCCTAATCTCAACTTAACCCTAACGCTCACCCTAACCCTCACCCTCACCCTAAATCTCACCCTAACTGATACCCTCACCATAACCCTAAGGGTAAAACTAACCCTAATCCTCACACTCAATCTGACCCTAACCCTCACCCTATCACTCACCCTAACACTAACCCTCACCCTCACATTAACACTCACCGTCACCTTAACCCTCACCCTAAACCTAACCCTAACCCACACCCTAACACTCACACTCACCCTCACCCTCAACCTCACCATCACCCTAGCCCTAACCCTAACCCTAACTCCAACCATAACCCTCACCCTAACCCTAACTTTAACGCTCACACTCACCCTAACCCTAACCCTAACACTTACCTTAAACCTCAACCTAACCCTTAATCAAACCCTAACCCTCACTCTCACCCTAATCCTCAACCTAACACTAACCATAACCCTCACCCTAACCCTCACCCTAACCCTAACCCTAATCCTAACCCTCACCCTAAAACTCACCATAACCCTAAAACTCACCCTAATCTGAAACCTCACCAACACCCTAACCCTCACCCTCACCCGAACCCTCACTCTCACCCTAACCTTCAACAACACCCTAACCCACACCCTCACCCGAACCCTAACTCTCACCCTCACCCTCACCCTAAACATCACCCTAACCCTAACCCTAACCCTCACCCTAACCATAAGCCTCACCTTAAACCTCACTCTCACCCTAATCCTCACCCTAAACCTAACCCTAACCCTTTCCAAACCGAAAACCTCACCTTCACCCTCACCCTCACCCTAGCCCTCACCCTCGCCCTAGACCTCACCCTAAACATAACCATAAACTTAACCCTCACCTTCACGCTCACCCTATTGCTCACCCTCACCCTCAGCCTCACCCTAAACCTACACCTAATCCTAACCCTAACCCTGACCCTCACCCTCACTCTAACCCTAACCCTAACCTGCACCCTAACCCTAACCCTTACCCTAATGCTAACCCTAACCTTCAAACTCACCCTAACCGTAACACTCAACCTAAACCTAACCCTAACAGTAATGCTAACCCTAAACCTCACCCTCACCCTAACAGTGACCCTAACCTTTACCCTAACCCTCACCCTCACCCTAACCCTAACTCTAAACCACACCCTAACACTAACCATAAGCCTAACCCTAACCCTAACCCTCAGTCTACCCCTCACCCTCACCTCACCCTAACACTAATGCTAACCCTAACCCTGAACCTCACCCTAACTGTCGCCCTAAACTTTAACCTCACAAAAACCCTATTCCTCAACCTCAACCTAACCCTCACCCTAACCCTTAAAATCATCCTAACCCTCAACCAACCCTAACCCTCATACTAACCCTCACCCTAACCCCCATCCTAACCTTATCCCTAACCCTAAGGCTAACTCTAACCCTCAGTTTCACCCTAACCCTCACCCTAACTCTTATCCTCACATAAACCCTAACCCTAACCCTAACCGTAACCCTCACAAAAAGCCTAACCCTCATCCTAAACCTAACCTACCTCTCACCTTAACCCTAACCCTAACCTGAACCCGAACCCTAACCCTAAACCTAATCCTCCCCTGAACCCTAACCCTCATGGTCACCCTAAGTCTCACCCTTACACTAACCCTCACCTACACCCTAACCTTACCCATTCCCTGAACCCTAACTCTCACCCTAAACCTCACCCTCACCCTAAATATCACCCTAACCCTTATTCTCACACTAACCCTCACCCTCAACCAAATCATAACCCTCACTCTCACCTAAAACCTCTCACACTCCCTTACTTTCACCTTCAGCTTAAACATCACCCAAAACCTCACTCTCACCCTAACCCTCACTCTAACACTTACAATCACCCTAACCCTCACATTAAACCTAAACCTCACCCTAAATCTAACCCTAAACCTACCACTCACCCTAACCCTAGCCGTGAGGGCTAGGCGGAGCCTCACTCATACCCTCAACCTCAGCCTAACCCTAACCCTAATCCTAAACCTAACCCTCACAGTCACACTCACCCTAACCCTAACCCTAACCCTCACCCTCACCCTGAGGCTAACAATAACCCTCACCCTCACCTTCACCCTAAACCTTAACCTCACCCTAACCCTAACCCTAACTCTAACCCTAACCTTCACCCTAACCCTAAAAATACCCCGAAGCCTAACCCTAACCCTCACCCTCAACCCAACCCTGATGCTAACACAAATGCTCACTCTCAACCTAATCCTCAGCTTAACCCTTACCCTCACCATAACCCTAACCCTCACCCTCTCCCTAACCCTCAACCTACACCTTCCCCTCACCCTAACCCTCACCTTAACACAAAACCTAAACCTAACCCTAACCTTCACGCTAAGCCTCACTCGAAAGCTAACCCTAACCCTCACCCTAACCCTCACCCTAACCCTAAACCTAACCCTAACCCTCACCTTCACCCTAACTGTCATCCTAACCCTTACCCTCAACCTAACCCTAATCCTAACCGTAACCCTCACCCTAATCCTAACCCGCACACGAACACTCACTCTCAACTTCAAACTCACCCTAAACATCACCCTAAACCTAACCCTAACCCTCACCTTAAACCTAACCCTCACCCTAATCTTCACTCTAAACCTAACCCTAAAACATTCCTAACCAAAAATATCACCCTCAACCTAGCCCTCACCGTAAACCTAAACCTAACTTTAACCCTCACACTCACCCTCACCCTCAGCGTCACCCTAAGCCTCACCAGTACCCTAAACCTAATCCTAACCCTGTACCCTGACCCACACCCTCACTGTAACCCTAACCCTAACCTGCACCCTAACCCTAACCCTAACACTCAACCTTACCCTAACCCTAACCCTAATGCTAACCCTAACCCTCACCCTCACCCTAACCCTGACCCTAACCCTTAGCCTTACCCTCACCCTCACTCTCAACCTAACCCTATCCCTTAACCTCACCATAACCCTAAACCTCACCCTCAACCTAAACCTCACCCTAACCATTACCCTCACCCTAACCCTCACCCAACCCTAAACCGAAACCTAAACCTCAGCCCAACTCCCGCCCTAACCTTAACCCTAACCCTACCCTTAACGCTAACCCTAACCCTCAGTCTTAACCTAACCCTCACCCTAAACCTTATCCTCACACTAACCCTAACCCTAACGCTATCCCTCACATAACCCTCACCCTAAACCTAACCCTAACCCTTACCTAATCAAAACCCTCAACCTCAACCTCACCCTGTCCCTCACCCTCAGCTTAACCCTTACCCTAGCCCTAATCCTAACCCTAACACTCACCCTCACCCTCACCCTAAACCTCACTGTCACTCTAAACATCACACTAACCCTAAACCTCACGCTAACCCTAACCCTTACCCTAACCCTAAACCTAACCCTAAGCCTATCCCTCACGATAACCCTAACCCTAACCATAACACTAAGCTTAATGCTAAACCTTACCCTAAACCTAACCCTTACCCTAAACCTAACCCTAACCCTAACACTCACCCTAAACATAAACCTAAAACTAACCCTCACCCTAAACCTATCCCTAACCCTAAATCTTACCCTCACCCTCACCCTAACCCTAACCATAACCCTCACCCTAACCCTAACCCTTACACTATCCCTAACCCTACCCCTCAGCCTAACCCTCACCCTCAGCCTAATCCTTACCCTAACCCTCACTCTAAACCTAACCCAAACCCTAACCCTCACCCTAACCCCATCACCCTAACCCTAACCCTTACCCTAAATCTAACCCTAACCCTAAAACTATCCCTAACCCTCACCCTCACCCTCAACCTCACGCTAACCCTAACCCTAACCCTAAACCTCACCCTAAACTTAACCCGAATACTAACCCTAACCCTCACCGTCACCATCACCCTCACCCTAACCCTCAACCTCAAACTCACTTGCACCCTAACCCTCAAACTAACCCTAACAGTCACCCGAACCCTAACCCTTACCCTAACCCTAACCCTACCCCTCACCCTAACCCTCAACCTAAACCTAACCCTCACCCTAACACTAATCCTAACCCTCACCCTCATCCTAACCCTCAATGTCACACTAAACCTCACCCTAAACATAATCCTAACCCACACCCTCAACTTCACCCGAACCCGAACCCTCACCCTCACCTGAACCCTCACCCTCACCCTAACCCTCAGCCTCACCCTAACTCTCACCCTACCCGTAACCCTCAACCTAAGCCTCACCCTCAACCTAATCCTCACCCTAACCCTAACCCTAACCCTTACCTAACAAAAAACCCTCACCCTCACGCTCACACTCACCCTAACCCTCACCCTTACCGTAGCCCTCACCCTAAACCTAAACCTCACCCTAACCCTAACCCTAACCCTCACCCTCACCCTAACCCTAACCCTCAAAAACACCCTAACCCTCACACTGATCCTATCCCTAAACCTAACCCTAATACTAACCTTCACCCTCACCCTCACTGTAACTCTAAACCCCACCCTAAACTGAACACTCACCCTCACCCTAATCCTAACCCTCACACTCACACTAACACTAACTCTAACACTCAACCCTCACCCTAACCCTAACGCTAACCCTAACCCTCACCCTCATCCTAGCGCTCAACATAAACCTAATTCTAAACCTAACCCTCACCCTAAAACTAAACTTCACCCTCACCCTCACCCTGACCCTCAGCCTAATCCTAACCCTAACCCTAATACTAACCTTAAACCTAACCCTAACCCTACATCTACCCCTAACCCTAGCCCTCACCCTCACTCATAACCTCAACCTCAGCCTAACCCTAACCCTAACCCTAATCCTAAACCTAACCCTCACACTCACACTCACCCTAACCCTAACACTCAACCTCAGCCTAACCCTAACCCTAACCCTAATCCTAAACCTAACCCTCACACTCACACTCACCCTAACCCTAACACTCAACCTAAACCTTACCCTCACCCTAACACTAAGCCTAAACCTAACATGAACCCTCACAGTATCCCTAAACCTCACCCTAACCCTAACCCTCACATTAACCCTAACCCTCACCCTAACCCTAACCCTATCCCTCATCCTAACCCTCACTCTAACCCTAACCATAACCCAAAACCTCACCATCACAGTAACTTAAACCTAACCCTAATCCTAACAATAACCCTAAACCTGACCCTAACCCTCACCCTGTCCATAACCCTCACCCTAACCCTAAAACTCACCCTAACCATAACCCTCACCCTCATCTAAACCTCACCCTAACCCAAACCCTAACCCTCAAACACACCCTCACCCTAAACCTAACCCTAATGCTCACACTCAACATAACCCTAACCCTCACACTCACACTCACCCTCAGCTTAAACCTAAGCCTAACAGTAACCCTAACCATGACCCTCACACTAATCCTCACCCTAAACCTAATCCAAAACATAAACCTAACTCTCTCACTCACCCTCACCCTAAACCTAACCCTAACCCTAAACCTAAACATCACCCTAAACCTAACCCTCACCCTAACCCTTAGCCTAACCCTCACCCTAACCCTAACCCTGACCCTCACCCTCACCCTCAGGCTCACCTTAAACCTAATCCTAACCCTAACCCTCACTCTCACTCTCAACCTATCCCTACCTCTAACTTTAACCCTCACCCAAACCCTAACACTCACACCAACACTTACCCTCACCCTAACCCCAACCCTAATGCTCACCATAATACTAACCCTCAAGCTCAAAGTCACCCTCAGCCTAACCCTAAAACAAAGCCTAAACCTATCCCTAAACCTCGCACTCACCCTTACCCTAAACCTAACCCTAAGTCTCAACCTCACCGTAACCCTAAACCAAACCCCCAACTGAACCCTCACCCTCACCTTCACCTTAACCCTCACCATCACCCTAAACATCAGCCTAACCCTAAACCTCACCCTTACCCTCACCCAAGCCCTAACCCTCATACTAACACTAAACCTCACCCTCAACCTAACCCTTACCCTCACCCTAACACTAAGCCTAAACCTAACATGAACCCTCACAGTAACCCTAAACCTCACCTTAACCCTAACCCTCACACTATCCCTAATCATCACCCTAACCCTAACCCTAACCCTCACCCTAACCCTAACCATCACCCTCAGCCTAACCCTCAGCCTAAAGCCTAACCCTAAACCTAACCCTCAGAGTCACCCTCACCATAACCCTAAATCTAAGCCTCATCCTCACGCTCAACCTCACCCTAAACCTAACGCAAACCCTCAAATCAGCCCTCTCCCTCACCCTAAACATCACCCTAACATTAACCCTCACCCTACTCCGCACCAAAACCCTAACCCTCACCCTAACGCTAATCTGCACCCTCAACCTAACCCTAACCATCACCCTAACCCTAACCCTCACCCTCATCTAACCCTCACCCTAACCCAAACCCTAATCCTCACCCTAACACTCAACCTCACCGTCACCCTAAACCTAACCCTAATGCTCACATTCAACATAACCCTAACACTCACACTCACTCTCTCACCCTCAGCTTAAAACTTAAGCCTAACAATAACCGGAACCCTAAGCCTCACACTCACCCTCACCCTAAACCTAACCCTACCCTAATCCTAACCCTCTCACTCACCCTCACACTCACCCTAACCCTAACCCCAACTCTCAACCTAAACATCACCCTAAACCTAACCCTCACCCTAACCCTTAACCTAACCCTCACCATAACATTAACCCTCACCCTCACCCTCACCGAGAGGCTCAACCTAAACCTAATCCTAACCCTAGCCCTCAACCTCACGCTCAACCTTACCCTACCCCTAACGCTAACCCTCACCCTAAACCTAACCTCCAACCTAACGCTAACCCTAACCCTAACGCTAACCCTCACCCTAAACTTAACCCTCACCCTAACCCTAGCCCTCACGCTCACAGTTACCCTCAGCCTAACCCTAAACCTAAGCCTAACCCTATCCCTAAACCTCACACTCACCGTCACCTTAAAGCTAACCCTAAGTCTCACCCTCACCCTCAACCTCACCCTAACCCTAACCCAAATCCTCAACTGAACCATCACTCTCATCCTCACCCTCACCCTAACCCTAACCCTCACACTCACCATAACCCTCACCCTAAACCTTACACTCACCCTAACCCTCATCCCAACCCTCACCCTATCCCTAACCCTAACCCTCAACCTAACACTTACACTCACTCTACAACTAAGCCTAACCCTAATACTAACTCTCACACTAACCCTCACCCTAAATATCACCCTTTCATTTACCCTAACCCTAACCCTCACCCTCACCCTCACACTCAGCCTAACCCTCATCCTAAAGCCTAACCCTAAACCTAACCCTCAGAGTCACCCTCACCATAACCCTAAATCTAAGCATCACCCTCACGCTCAACCTCACCCTAAACCTAACGCAAACCCTCAAACCAGCCCTCTCCCTCACCCTAAACATCACCCTAATATTAACCCTCACCCTACTCCGCACCAAAACCCTAACCCTCACCCTAACGCTAATCCGCACCCTCAACCTAACCCTAACCATCACCCTAACCCTAACCCTCACCCTCATCTAACCCTCACCCTAACCCAAACCCTAATCCTCACCCTAACACTCAACCTCACCGTCACCCTAAACCTAACCCTAATGCTCACATTCAACATAACCCTAACACTCACACTCACTCTCTCACCCTCAGCTTAAAACTTAAGCCTAACAATAACCGGAACCCTAAGCCTCACACTCACCCTCACCCTAAACCTAACCCTACCCTAATCCTAACCCTCTCACTCACCCTCACACTCACCCTAACCCTAACCCCAACTCTCAACCTAAACATCACCCTAAACCTAACCCTCACCCTAACCCTTAACCTAACCCTCACCATAACATTAACCCTCACCCTCACCCTCACCGAGAGGCTCAACCTAAACCTAATCCTAACCCTAGCCCTCAACCTCACGCTCAACCTTACCCTACCCCTAACGCTAACCCTCACCCTAAACCTAACCTCCAACCTAACGCTAACCCTAACCCTAACGCTAACCCTCACCCTAAACTTAACCCTCACCCTAACCCTAGCCCTCACGCTCACAGTTACCCTCAGCCTAACCCTAAACCTAAGCCTAACCCTATCCCTAAACCTCACACTCACCGTCACCTTAAAGCTAACCCTAAGTCTCACCCTCACCCTCAACCTCACCCTAACCCTAACCCAAATCCTCAACTGAACCATCACTCTCATCCTCACCCTCACCCTAACCCTAACCCTCACACTCACCATAACCCTCACCCTAAACCTTACACTCACCCTAACCCTCATCCCAACCCTCACCCTATCCCTAACCCTAACCCTCAACCTAACACTTACACTCACTCTACAACTAAGCCTAACCCTAATACTAACTCTCACACTAACCCTCAACCTAAATATCACCCTTTCATTAACCCTAACCCTAACCCTCACCCTCACCCTCACACTCAGCCTAACCCTCAGCCTAAAGCCTAACCCTAACCCTAACCCTCAGAGTCACCCTCACCCTAACCCTAAATCTAAGCCTCACCCTCATCCTCAACCTCACCCTACACCTAACGCAAACCCTCAAACCAACGCTCACCCTCACCCTAAACATCACCCTAACTTTAACCCTCACCCTAATCCGCACCAAAACCCTAACCATCACCCTAACGATAATCCTCACCCACAACCTAACCCTCACCCTCATCTAACACTCACCTTAACCCTAACCCTCACCCTCATCGAACCCTCACCCTAAACCAAACCCTAACCCTCACCCTAACCCTCAAACACACCCTCACCCTAAACCTAACCCTAATGCTCACACTCAACATAACACTAACCCTCACACTCATCCTCACACTCAGCTTAAAACTAAGCCTAACAATAACCCGAACCATAAGCCTCACACTCACCCTAACCCTCAACCTAACCCTAACACTAATCCTAACCCTCTTACTCACCCTCACACTCACCCTAACCCTAACCCAAACCCTCAACCAAAACATCACCCTAAACCTAACCCTCACCCTAACCCTTAGCCTAACACTCACCATAAGCTTAACACTCACCCTCACCCACAGGCTCACCCTAAACGCAATCCTAACGCTAACCCTCACCCTCACCCTCAACCTAACCCTCACCCTAACCCTAACCCTCACCCTAACCTTAACCCTCATGCTCACAGTCACCCTCAGCCTAAACCTAACCCTAAGCCTAACCCTAACCCTAATCCTCACATTCACCGTCACCCTAAACCTAACTCTAAGTGACACCCTCACCCTCAACCTCACCCTAACCCTAACCCAAACCCACAACTGAACCCTCACCCTCACCCTTACCCTAAACATCACCCTAACCCTAACCCTCACCATTACCCTCACCCTAGCCCTAACCCTCATACTAACCCTAAACCTCACCATAAACCTAACCCTCAACCTAACCCTTACTCTCACCCTAACACTAAGCCTAAACCTAACATGAACCCTCACAGTAACCGTAAACCTCACCCTAACACTAACCCTCACACTAACCCTAACCCTCACCCTAACCCTAACCATACCCCTCACCCTAACCCTCACTCTGACCCTAAACCCAACCCTAACCCTCACCCTCACCATCATCCCAACACTCACCCAACCCTAACCCCCACCCAAACCATAACCCTCATACTCTCCCGAACCCTCACCCTCACTCTAATACTCACCCTCATCCTCACCCTAAACCTCACCCTAACCCTAACCCTATCAGTCACCCTCACCCTCACCCTCACCCTCAGCCTAACTCTAAACCTAACACTACTCCTAAACCTATACCTCACCCAAACCCTCAACTAAACCCTAAACCTAACCCTCACCTTCACCCTAACCCTAACCCTCACTGACAAGCTAGTATTCACCATAACCCTAATCCTAACCCTAACCCTCACCCTAACCCTAACCTCACCCAAACACTCAACCTTACCCTCACCCTAAGCCTCACCCTCACCCTAACCCTAACCCTAACCCTCACCCTAACCTTTAACCTTACCCTCACACTAACTCTAACCCTCAACTTAACCCTAACCCTAACCATCACCCTCACCCTCACGCTCACCCTCAGCCTAACTTTAAACCTAACCCTACTCCTAACACTAACTTCACCTTCACCCTCACACTAACCCTAACCCTAAACCTAAAACTAATACTAACCCTCACACTCACTTTCACCCTCACCCTAAGCCTCACTGTCACCCTCACGCTCACCCTCAGCCTAAACCTAACCCTCACCCTAAACCTATCCCTCACCCTAACAATAAACCTCACAATCACCCTCACCCTCACCTCACCCTAACCCTAAACCTAACCCAAACCCTCAAGCTAAACCTACCCTAACCCTAATGTAACTCTAACCCTCACACTCACGCTAAACCTCACGCTAACCCTTACTCTCATCATAAATCTAACCCTAACCCTCACCCTCGCACTGACCCTTTCCCTTACCCTAACCCTAACCATAACCATAACCTTCACCCTAACCCTCATCCTAACTCTCACCCTAACCCTAACCCTCATCCTAAACCTCACCCTAACCCTAACGCTATCCCTAACCCTAACGCTAACACTGATGCTCAATCTAACTGTAACCGTACCCCTCAAACTAACTCTCATCCTAAACTTAACCCTAACCCAAACCCTTACGTTAACACTAACCCTAACACTCAACCTAACCCTAATCCTCACCCACACCCTCAGCCTTATCCTCAGCCTAAACCTAACCCTAACCTTAACCCTAACCCTAATCCTCACCCTCATCCTAACTCTAACCCTAACCTTCACTTTCACCCTCACCCCCACCCTCACCATAACCCTAACCCGAACCCTAAACCGAACCCTCACCCTAACCCTCATCCTAACCTTCTCCCTAACCCTCATCCTAACCCTAACCCTAAGCCTTACCGTAACCCTAAACCTCATGCTAAACCTCACCCTAACCCTAAACCTATCCCTAACCATAACGCTAACCCTAACGCTCACACTAACCATAACCATACCCCTCAACCTAACCGTCATCCTAAACTTAAGCCTAACCCAAACCCTCACGCTAAACTTAACCCTAAACCTCACCCTAACTCTAATCCTCACCCACACCCTCACCATCACACTCAGCCTAACCCTCAGCCTAAGCCTAAACCTAACCCTAACACTCACACTCACCCTCACACTCACCCTAAACCTAAGCCTCACCATCACCCTCAACCTCACCCTTCCCGAAACCCTAACCCTCACATTAACCCTAACCCTCACCCTAATGCTAAGCCTCAACCTAACTCTTACACTCACCCTAACACTAAGTGTAACCCTAGCACCTACTCTCACAATAACCCTCACCCTAAACATCACACTATCCCTAACCCTAACCCTAACCCTCACCCTAACCCTAACCCTCACACTCACCCCCAACCTCAGCCTAACCCAAAGCCTAAGCCTAAGCCTAACCCTAACCCTCACACTCACCCTCACCCTAACCCTAAGCCTAATCCTCACCCTCACCCTCAACCTCACCCTAAACCGCACCCTAAACATCACCCTAACCCTAAACCTCACCCTAATCCTCACCCTAACCCTAACCCTCACCCTATCCCTAACCCTCACCATAAACCTAAACCTCAATCTAAACATTACCCTCAACCTAACACTAAGCCTAACCCTAACACTAACCCTCACTAACCCTAAACCTCACCCTAACCCTAACCCTCACCCTAACCTATCCCTAACACTCACCCTAACCCTCAACCTAACCCTTAATCTCAACATAACACTAACCCTAACAATAAACCTCAACCTCACCCTAAACCTCACCCTAACCCTAACCCTAACACTAACTCTCAACCTCACCCTCAACCTCACCCTAACGCTAAACCTCACCCCAACACTTACCTTCACCAAAACCCTCACCCTAACGCTAACCCTAACGCTAAACCTCACCTCACCCGCAACCTCCCCTTAACCGTAACCCTAACCCTAACCCTAACAATAACCCTAACCCTAACCCTAAACCTAATCCTTACCCTAACCCACACCATCACCCTCACCTTCACCCTAAACCGAACCCTAATCCCCTCCATAACCCTAAATCTCTCCCTAAACCTAATCCTCACACTCACCCTAACCCTCACCCTAAAACTTACCCTGACCCTAACCCTCAGCCTAACCCTAAACCTAACCCTAACCCTCACCTTAACCTTCACCCTAAACCCAACTGTAACGGTAACCCTCAAACTAACCCTGAACCTCACCATAACCCTAACCCTGCCCCTCATCCTAACCATCATCCTAACCCTCACCCTAACCCTAAATCTAACCCTAAAACTTACCCGGACCCTAACACTCACCCTCACCCTCACGCTAAGCCTCACCCTCACCCCCACGCTAACCATCACCCTATCCCTAACCCTCACACTCACCCTAAGGCTAAGCCTCACACTAACCCTAACCCTCACCCTCACCCTCACCCTCACCCTCAGCCTAACCCGAACCCTAATCCTAACCCTAACCCTCACTTTAACCCTCACAATAACCCTAAACCTAAACCTCACACTCACCCTAACCCTAACTCTCACACTCACCCTCACCCTCAGCCCAAACCTAAGCCTAATATTAAACCTAACCCTAACCCTCACAGTCACCCTCACCCTAAACCTAACCCAAATACTCAACCAAAACCTCACCCTCACCCTAACCATCACCCTCACCCTAAACATCACACTAAACCAAAGCCTCACCGTAAGCCTTAGCCTAACCCTCACCCTAACACTCACCCTCACCCTCAGGCTCACCCTAACCCCAATCCTAACCCTAACCCTCACACTCAACCTTATCCTCACCCTCACCCTAAACTTAACCCTAACAATAACCCTAACCCTAACCCTGAACCTAACCCTCACCCTAACCCTAAACCTCACGCTAAACCTCGCCCTCACCCTCACCCTCATCTTAACCCTAAGCCTAACCCTAACCCTCACCCTTACACTCACCTTAACACTAATCCTAACCCTAAACCTCACCCTAACAGTAACCCTAACCCTCACCCTTACATTATCCTCACCCTAACCCTAACCCTCACATTAACCTTTACGCTCACCCTAACCCTAACCCTAACCTTCACCCTAACCCTCACCCTATTTCTAACCTTAACCCCTAACGTAACCCTCTCTCTAACCCTAACCCTAACCCTCACCCTCACCCTAACTCTCACATAATCCTCACCCTAACCCTAACCTCTATCTAACCGAGACCCTCACCCTCAACCTCGCCCTCATCTTTACCCTAACACTCACCCTCACACTACCCATCACCCTAACCCTAAACCTAATCCTAAACCTCACACTCACCCTCACCCTCACCCTCAGCCTAAACCTAACTATAAAGCTAATCCTAAACATAACCCTCAGCATAACCCTAACCCTCACCCTTAAAACTAACCCTCACCTTCACCCTAACCCTAACCGTAACCCTCACACTAAACCTAACCCTCACTCTAAACCTAACCCTAACCCTCACCGTATTCCTGACCCTAAACCTAACCCTAAGCCTCACCCTAACCCTAATCATCACCGTAATCTAGCCATCACCCTAACACTAACCCACAACCTAAACCTGACCCTCACCCCACCCTCAAATTAACACTAAGGCTAACTCTCACCCTAACCTTAACCCTCACCCTAAACCTAACCTTCACCCTATCCCTCAACCTAACCCTAACCCTAAGCATCACCCTCACCCTCACCTTAACCAGAACCCTAATCCTAACCCTCAACCTAATCCTAACCCTAACCCTAACCCTAATCCTCACCCTAACACTTACCCTCACCCTAACACTAACCCAAACCCTAACACTAAGCCTCACACTAACTGTAACAATCACCCTAAGCCTAACATTAACCCTAACCCTCACCCTCACCCTCACCCTAAACCTAACCCTAACCCTAACCCACACCCTCACCCTCACCTTCATCCTCACCCTCACCCTAAATCTATCCCTAACAATAACCCTAACCCTTACCCTAAACCTAAACGTCACCCTAAACCTAACCCTCACTCTAACCCTCATCCTCACCATCACCCTCACCTTAACCCTAAGCCTAACACTAACCCAAATCCTCACCCTCACCTTAACACTAAAGTTAACTCTAACCCTCACACTAACAGTAACCCTAACCCTCACCCTCTCCCTAACCGTCACCCGAACTTTATCCTCACCCTATCCCTAACCCTCAAATTAACCCTAATGCTCACCCTAACCTTAACAGTACACCTCACCCGAACCCGAACCCTAACTCTAATCCTAACCCTAAACCTAACCCTCATCTAAACCTAACCCTAATTTTCAACGTTACCCAAACCCTCACCATCACCCGAACCCGAACCCTAAACCTGACACTCACCCACACCCTAACCCTCAAGCTCACCCTAACCCTAACCCTCACCTAATCCTCACACTAACCTTAACCATTATCTAACAAAGTTCCTCACCCTCACCCTCACCCTAACCTTCACCCTAACCCTCACCCTTACCTTAGCCCTCTCCCTAAATGTAACCCTAACTCTAAACCTCACCTGCACCCTCACCATCATGCTCAGCCTTACCCTAACCCTACCACTACCCCTAACCCTAACCCTCAACCTGATCATAACACTCACCATAACCCTTACCCTCACCCTCAAAATATCCCTAACCTTAACCCTCACACTAAACCTAACCCTCACCCTAAACCTAACCCTACCCCTCACCCCAAACCTCAACCTAAACCTAAACCTAACCCTCACCCTCAAACTAGGCCTCACCATAATCCTAACCCTCATCTTAAACTTCACCCTCACACCACCCTCAAACTAACCCTAACCCTGACACTCACCCTAACCCTAACCCTAACCAGCACACTAGCCCTCGCCTTAAACCGATCCCTAACCCTCCCCCTCACCCAAACTCTAACCTTAACCCTAAACCGAACCCTCACCCTAAAACTAACCTTAACCCTAACCCTCACGCTTACCTTAACCCTCATTCTAACCCTTAAACTCATCCTCACCCTAAACCTCACACTAAACCTAAACCTCACCCAAACTCTAACCCTAACCGTCACCCTCACCCTCACCCTCATGCTAACCCTTACCCTAACCCTCTCCCTAACCCTAATACTCACCCTAACCCTAACCCTAACCCTCACCCTCAAGCTCACCTTAACCCTAACCCTAACCCTCACCCTAACCTTCACTCTAACCCTGCTGCTAACTCTAACACTCACCCTAACCCTCACGCTATCACTTACCCACAACATAAACCTAAACCTAACCCTCACCCTCACCCTCACCCTAAATCTCACCCTAAACTTAACCCTAACCCAAACACGAAACCCTAACCCTAACCTGAACCCTAAACCTCACCCGAAACCTTAACCCTAACACTAAACCTAACCCTCAAGCTAAGTGTCACCCTATCCCTAACCCTATCCCAAACCCTAACCCTCACCCTAAACCTTATACTCACCCTTACCCTAACTCTAACCCTAACACTGACGCTTACAATAACTCTAACCCTCACCCTAAACCTAACCTTACCCCTCACCCTAACCCTCATCCTAACCCTAAACCTAACCCCAAACCTATCCCTAACACTAATCCTAACCCTAACCCTCACCCTCATCATAACTCACACTAACCCTAGCACTAACACTCACCCTCACCCTCACCCTCAGCCTAACCCTTACCCTCACACTAACCCTAACCATCACGCTAACCCTCAACCTAATCCTCAACACTAACCCTAACCATAACCCTTACACTAACCCTAACCCTAAACATCACCAAAATCCTCAATAACCCTAAACCTAGTCCTAACCTAACCCTTACCCTCACCCTAACACTAACACTCAACCTAACCATAACCTTCACCCTAACACTAAGCCTAACCCTAACACAAACACTCACACTAAACCTAAACCCTCAGCCTAAACCTAACCCTCAACCTAAACCTAACCCTAACCCAAATCCTCACCCTCAACTTATCTCTCACACTAACCCTTTTCCTATCCCTAACCCTAACCCTCACCCTTTAAGTAACCCTCACCCTTACCAAAAACCTCACCCTTACCCTTACCTTACCCTCACCCTAACCCTCACACTAACTCAAAACCTCAACCTAACCTAATCAAAACACTCACACTAAACCTCACCTTAAACCTAATGCTAAACCTAACACTCACCCTCACCCTAACCCTCACCCTAAACCTGAACCTCACTCTAACCCTAACCCTAACCCACAACCTCACCCTAAACCTCACCCTAACCCTAACCCTCACCCTAATCCTTACCCTCACCCTAACCCTCACCCTAAACCTAACCCTAAGCTAACCCTAAACCTCACCCTAACCCTCACCCTCACCCTAACCCTAACCTTCACCATAACACTAAGCCTAACCCTAACACAAACCCTCACACTAATCCTAAACCTCAGCCTAAACCTAACCCTCAACCTAAACCTAACCTTAACCCAAATCCTCACCCTCATCTTATCCCTCACACTAACCCTTTTCCTATCCCTAACCCTAACCCTAACCCTAACCCTCACCCACACCCTCACCCTTTCCGTAACCCTCACCCTCACCAAAAACCTCAACCTTACCCTTACCTTACCCTCACCCTAACCCTCACACTAACCCAATACCTCAACCTAACCTAATCAAAACACTCACACTAAACCTCACCCTAAACCTAATGCTAAACCTAACACTCACCCTCACCCTAACCCTCACCCTAAACCTGAACCTCACTCTAACCCTAAAAATAACCCACAACCTCACCCTAAACCTCACCCTAACCCTAACCCTCACCCTAGTCCTTACCCTCACCCTAACCTTCACCCTATACCCAACCCTAAGCTAAGCATAAACCTCCCCCTAACCCTCACCCTCACCCTAACCCTAATCCAAACCCTAACCCTCAGCCTAAACCTCACCCTAACCCTAACCTTAACCTTCACAGTAACCCTAAACCTCACCTTAACCTTAACCCAACCCCTCACCCTAACCCTAACCCTCATGCTCACCCTAAACCTAACCCTAACCCTATCCCACATCCTGAACCTCACCCTCATCCTCACCATCACCCTAAACCTAATCCTAACAATAACCCTAATCGTAAACCTAACCCTCACCTTAACACTAACCCTCAAGCTAACCCTCATACTCACCCTCACCCTCACCTTAACCCTAAGCCTAAATCTAACCCTCACCCTCACCCTCAACTTAACACTAATGCTAACCCTAACCCTCACACTAACAGTAACCCTAACCCTAACTCTCACTCTAACCGTCACCCTGACATTATCCTCACCCTAACCCTAACCCTCACATTAACCCTAATGCTCACCCTAAGCTTAACAGTACGCCTCACCCAAACCCTCATCCTAACTCTAACCCTAACCCTAAACCTAACCCTCACCTAACCCTAAATCTCAACCTTACCCTAACACTCAACATCACCTGAACCCCCACCCTAAACCTAACACTCACCCACACCCTAACCCTAAAGCTCACCCTCACCCTCACCCTCACCTAATCCTCACCCTAACCCTAACCATTATCTAACAAAGGCCCTCACCCTCACCCTCACCCTAACCTTCACCCTAACCCTCACCCTCACCCCAGCCCTCGCCCTAAACGTAACCCTACCTGTAAACCTCACCCGCACTCTCACCTTCATGCTCAGCCTTACCCTAACCCTACCCCTAATCCTAACCCTAACCATCAACCCCATCATAACCCTCACAATAACCCTTACCCTCACCCTCACCATAAGCCTAACCGTAACGCTCTCACTAAACCTAACCCTCACCCTAAATCTAACCCTACCCCTCACCCCAAACCTCAACCTAAACCTAACCCTAACCCTCACTCTAACGCTAACCCTAACCCTCACCCTAGCCCTCACCCTAATCCTAACCATCATCCTAAACCTCACCCTTACACCACCCACAAACTAACCCGAACCCTAACCCTCACCCTAAGTCTAACTCTCACCGTAACACTAACCCGCACCCTAGCCCTCAAGCTAACCCTAACCCTAAACCTCCCTGTCACCCTAACCCTAAACCTAACCCTAACCCTCACCCTAACCCTCACCCTAACACTAAACTTAACCCTAACCCTCAACTTTACCTTAATCCTCACCCTAACCCTTAACCTCATCCTCACCCTAAACCTCACACTAAACCTAAATCTCACCCTAACTCTAACCCTAACTGTCACCCTCACCCTCACCCTCACGCTAACCCTAACCCTAACCCTCTCCCTCACCCTCACCCAAACCCTACTAATAACTCTAACACTCACCCTAATCCTCACGCTATCACTTAAACACACCATAAACCTAAACCTAACCCTAACCCTCACCCTCACCATAAACCTCTCCCTAACCCTAACAGTAACCCAAACACGAAACCCTTTACCTAACCCTAAACTGAGCCCGAACCCTCATCCGAAACCTTAACCCTAAACCTAAACCAAACCCTCAAGCTAACAGTCACCCTAAACCTAACCCTATCCCTAACCCTAACCCGCACCCTAAACCATATCCTCACCCTAACCATAACCCTAACCCTAATGCTAACCCTCACAATAAATCTAACCTCACCCTAAACCTAAACTTACCCCTCACCCTAACCATCATCCTAACCCTAAACCTAACCCAAAATCTCTCCCTAAACCTAGTCCTAACCCTAACTCTCACCTTCACCCTCACCCTCAGCCTAACCCTAACACTCACACTAACCCTAACCGTCAAGCTAAACCTCAACCTAATCCTCACACTAACCCTAACCCTAACCCTTACACTAACACTAATCCTAAACCTCAACAAAACCCTCAATAACCCTAAACCTAGACCTTACCTTAACACTTACCCTCACTCTAATCCTAACCCTCACCCTCACCCTAACCCTAACCCTCACCCTAAACCTAACCCTCACCCTAAACCTTACTCTCACCATAATACTAAGCCTAACAACAACACTCACACTAAACCTAACCCTCAGCCTAAACCTAACCCTCAATGTAAACCTAACCCTAACCCTAATCCTCACCCTCACCTTATCCCTCACACTAACCCTTTTCCTAATCCTAACTCTAACCTTCACCCTAACCCTAACCCTCTCCCTTTCCGTAACCCTCACTCTCACCAAAAACATCACCCTTACCCTTACCTTACACACACCCTAACCCTCACACTAACCCAAAACCTCACCCTAAACTAACCAAAACACACACTAAACCTCACCCTAACCCTAATGCTAACCCTAACACTCACCCTCACCCTAAAAATTAACCTAAACCTTCACCTCAACCTAACACTAACCCTAACCCTCAACCTCACCCTAAACCTGACCCTAAGCCTAACCCACACACTAAACCTTACCCTCACCCTCACCCTAAACCTAAGCTAACCCTTAACCTCACCCTAACCCTCACTCTCACCCTAACCCTAATCTAAAACCTAATCCTCAACCTAACCTAATCCTAACCCTAACCCTAACCTTCACACTAACCCTAACCCTCACCCTAACCTTAACCCTACCCCTCACCCTAAACCTCATCCTAACCCTAACCCTAAACCTAACCCTAACCCTAAACCTCACACTAACCCTAACCCTCACCCTCACCCTCACCCTCAACGTAACCATAAACCTAACCCTAAACCTAAAAATAACCCTAACCCTAACCCTTATCCTAACCCTCACCTTCACCCTCACCCTAACCCTAACACTCACTCTTAACCTAACCCTCAACCTCACCGTAACCCTAAACCTAACCCTAAAACTTGCGCTCACCCTAACACTAACCCTAACCCTAAAACTAGCCATTACACTAACCCTAATCCTCAGCCTAACCCTAACCCTCAACCTAACCCTATCCCTAACCCTAACCCTCACACTCACCCTAGGCCTCACCCTAAACCTAATCCTAATCCTAACCCTCACCCTAAACCTAAACCTCACCCTATTCCCAACCCTCAATCTCACCCTCACCCTAACCCTAACCCCAAACCTAACACTCACCCTAACCCTCACCCTTACTGTAAACCTAAACCTAACCCTCACCCTAACCCACAAGCTTACCATAATCCTCACCATAACCCTAACCCTCACACTTAACATTACTCTCACCCTCAACCTAACCCTCACCCTAAACCTAACCCTCAAACTAACCTTACGCTAACCCTCACACTAACCCTCACCCTAACCATAATGCTAACCCTAACACTCACCCTGACCCTAACCCTCACCCTAAACCGAAACCTAACCCTAAACCTAACCCTATCCCTAACACTCAACCTAAACTTTACCCTCAACCTAACACTAAAACTAACCCTCACACTAACAATAAACCTCACCCTAACTCTAACCTCACCCTAACCCTAACCCTCACCCTAATCCTAACACTAACCCTCACCCTCAAACTAACATTTAACCTTACCCTCACCCTAACCCTCACACCAACCCTAACCCTAAGCCTAACCGTTCCCCTCTCCCTCACGCTCACCCTCAGCCTAAATTTAAACCTAACCCTACTCTTAACCCTAACCCTCACCTTCACTCTCAAACTAACCCTAACCCTAAACCTAACTCTAAGCATAACCCCCACACTCACCCTCACCCACACCCTAACCCAAAGCCTAACCCTCACCCTAAACCTATCTCTCACCCTAACCATAAATCTCACAATCACCCTCACCCTCACCTCACCCTAACCATAAACCTAAACCTGACCCTCACCCTAAACCTCACCCTAACCCTAATGCTAACTTTAACCCTCACACTCACCCTAAACCTCATGCTAACCCTTACTCTCACCGTAAATCTAACCCTAACCCTAACCCTCACCATGACCCTAACCCTCACATAAATCCTAACCCTAACCCTAATCCCAACCCTCATCCTAACCCTCACACTAATCCTAATCCTCACCCTAGCCCTAACCCTACCCCTCACCCTAAACTTCCTCCTAACACTGACCCTAAACCTAACACTAAGCCTCTCCCTAACCATAAACCTAACACTAATCCTAAACTCCACCCTAAACCTAACCCTCACCCTAACCCTAACCCTAACCCTAAATCTCACCCTAACCCTCACTCTCACCTTAACGCTAACCAAAACCCTAACCCCCAACCTAACCCTAACCCTAACCCTTACCCTAACCCTCACACTAACCCTAATCCTCACCCTAACACTAACCCTACCCCTCACCCTAAACTTCCTCCTAACACTAACCCTCACCCTAACCCTAAACCTCACCCTAACCGTAACCATATCCCTCACCTTCACCCTCACCCTAAACTGAACTGTAACCCTCACTCTAACCCTAACAATAACCCTAACCCTAAACCTAATCTTAAACCTCACCCTCACCCTAACACTAACCCTAACCCAAACCATCACCCTCACCCTAACCCTAACTTTAACACTAACCTTCACACTAACCCTAACCATCACCCTAAACCTAAACCTCACCCTAACACTAACCCTCACCCTAACCCACACCCTAAACATAACTCTACCCCTAAACCTCACCCTCACACTAACACTAACTCTAACCACAACCCTAACACTAAACATCACCCTAATCCTAACCCTCACACTCACACTCACAGTAACCCTAACCCTAACCCTAACAATAACCCTAACCCTAACCGTCAACCTAACACTTACCCTCACCCTAACACTAACCCTAACCAGAACACTAACCCTCACACTAAACCTAAACCTCACCCTCACCCTAACACTCATCCTAACCCTAACCCTAACCCTAACCCTCTCCCTCACCCTAGCTCTCACCCTAACCCTAATTACAACCCTCACCCTCACCCTAACCTTAATCCTCATTCTCACCTTAAAACTCACATTAACCCTAACCCTAATCCTCAATTTAACCCTCACCCTAACCATATCCCGAACCATTAGCCTAACCCTCACCCTAACCCTAACCCTCACCCTTATCTTAACCCTCACACTCAGCCTAACCCTAATCCTCATCCTCACCCTAAACCTCACACTAACCCTAACACTAATCCTCAATCTAACCCTCACCCTAACCATAACCCGAACCCTTACCCTCAACCTCACCCTAACCCTAACACTAACCCTAACTCTAACTCTAAAACTAACCCTAACCCTAAACCTCATCCTATCCCTAAACCTAACCCTCACCCTTACCATCACCCTCTGCCTAACCCTCAGCCTAATGCTAACCCTAACCTAAACCCTCACACTCACCCGCACCCTCACCCTCACCATAACTCTAACCCTAACCCTCTCCCTAACCCTAACCCTAAACCTCAACCTAAACCTCACCCTCACCCTAACGCTAACACTAACCCTAACCCTAAACCTCACACTAAACATCTCCCCTAACCCTAACGCTAACAATATCACTAACCCAAACACTAACCCTAACCCTAACCCTAACCATAACCCTCACCCTCAGCCTCACCCTCACCACAACTTAACCGTAACCATAACACTAACAATCACCCTGCCCCTAACCCTAACCCTAACCCTAACCCTCAACTCACCCTCACCGTAACCCAAATCCTAAACCTAACCCTATCCCTAACACTAAACCTCACCCTAACCCTCAACCTAGCCCTCACCCTAAACCTAATCCTAACCCTAAACCTCATCCTAACACTCACCCTAACCCTAACCCTAATCTGAACCCTAACCTGAACCCTAACACCCTCATGCTTGGCCTAAGCCTTAGCCTAAGCCTAATCCTACCCCTAATCCTAACCCTCACCCTAACCCAAACTCTAACACTACCCCTAATTCTAATCCTAAATCTCACCCTCACCATAACACTAACTCAAACCCTAACCCTAAACTGAACCTCATCCTAACCCTAACCCTAACTCTCAACCTCACACTAACCATAAATCTCACCCTAACCCTAACTCTCACCCTAACACTTAACCTCACCCTAACACTAACGGCAACACTAACACTAATGCTCACACTAACCCAAACATCACCCTAACCCTAAACCTCACCCTAACACTAACCCTAACCCTCAACCTCACCCTAGCCCTCACCCGGACCCTAACCCCCATCCTCACCCTAAACCTCACACTAACGCTAACTCTAATACTCAATCTAACTCTCACCCTCAACGTTACCCTAATCCTAACCCTCACCCTTACCATAACCCTCACCCTCAGCCTAATCCTCACCTTTACCCTTAGCATCACACCCACCCTAAACTCACCCTAACCCTCACCCTTAACTTAACCCTCACCCTAACCCTAACTCAACCCCTGAACCTCACCCTCACCTTAATCCTAATTCCAACCCTAACGCTAACACTAAACCTCACCCTAACGCTAAACCTAACCCTCACCTTCCCCCTAACCCTAACCCTAACCCTAACCCTCACACTAATCCAAACACTCACGCTAATCCTAAACCTCAGCTTAACCTTAACTCTAACCCTCACCCTCACACTAGCCCTCACCCTAACCTTAATTCTAACCCTCACCCTCACCATAACCCTAACCCTCATCCTCACCATAAACCACACACTAACCCTAACCCTAATCCTAATCCTCAATCTAACCCTAAACCTAAATCTAACACTAACCCTTACCCTAACCCTAAACCTAACCATAACCCTCAACCTTATCTTAACCCTCACCTTCAGCCTAAACCTCACCTTTACACTTACCATCATCCTCACCCTAACCCTCACCCTAAACCTAAACCTCATCCTAACACTCACCATAACCGTAAACCTAACGATCACACTAACCCTAACCCTCACCCTCAACCTCACAGTCAGCCTAAACCTAAGCCTAAGCTTAAACCTTACCCTAAACCTCACCTTCACCGTTGCCCTCACCCTAACCCTAATCCTAACCCTAACCCTCATCCTAACCCTCACCCTAACCCTAACCCTAACCATAACCCTAACCCTAATCCTCACCCCGACCCTCACGCTCAACCTAACACTAAGCCTAAGCTTAACCCTTACCCTAAGACTCACACTCACCTTCACCCTAAACCTAATCCTAACTCTAAACCTAACCCCAATCCTAAACCTCAACGTAAACTGCACCCTAAACTTAACCCTAACACTAACCCTAATCCTAACCCTAAACCTGGACATAAATCTCCCCCAAACCCTAAATGTAACCCTAAAACTAAACCTCACCCTAACCCAAATCCTAACCCTAACCCTCAACCTAACCCTCCCCCTCCCCCTCACTGTAAATCTAACACTCAACCTAACCCTCACCCAAACCCTAACCCTAACCCTAAACCTCACCCAAACACTAACATTAACCCTCACCCTCACCCTAGCCCTCACCATAACACTAATCCTAACCCTAATCCTCATCCTAACCCTCACCCTAATCCTAACCCTAACCCTCACCCTAATCCTAAGCCTAACCCTAACCCTCAACCTAAACCTAACACTCACGCTCAACGTAACCCTAACCCTTAACCTCACCTTAACCCTAAACCTAACCCGAACACTAATTCTCACCCAGACCCCAACCCTACCTCTAACACTCACGCTAACCTTAACCATCATCCTCAGCCTCACCCTAAACCTAACCCTAACACTAACTCTCACACTAACCCTAACATTAGACTCACCCTAACCCTAACACTAAAAACCTCACCCTAACCCTGACACTAACCCTCACCCTCACCCTCTCAGTAACCGTAACCCTAAGCCTAACCCTAACAATAACCCTAACCCTAACCCTAATCCTAAATCTCACCCTCACCCTAAACCTAATCCTAACACTAACCCTCACCCTAACCCTAATCCTCATCCTTACCATAACACTAACCCTCATCCTAACCCTCACCCTAAACCTAAACCTCACCCTAACACTAACCCTAACCTTCACCCTCACCCTAGCCCTCACCCTAACCCTAATCCTAACCCAAATCCTCATCCTAAACCTCACCTTAACCCTAACCCTAAACCTCACCCTAATCCTAAGCCTAACCCTAAACCTCAACCTAACCCTAACCCTCAGCTCACCTTAACCCTAACCCTAACCTTCACCCTAACCCTAAACTTAACCTGAACACTAACTCTCAACCTAATCCTAACCCTAAACCTCACCATAACCCTAAAACTCACCTTCAGTGTAACCCTAAGCCTAGCCCTAAACCTTACGCTAACCATCACACTCACCCTAAACCTTACCCTAATCCTATTCCTAACCCTAACCCTAACCCTCACCCTCAGCCTCAAATTAACCCTAACTCTTACCCTAAACCTCACCCACAACCTAACCCTAAACCTAACCCTAACCGTAAACCTCACCCTAACCCTCACCCTAAACATAACCCTCACCCTAGCCCTCACCCTAACCCTAATCCTAACCCTACCCTCAATCTAACCCTCACCATAACCCTAACACTAACCCTCACCCTAAACCTAACCCTCACCCTCAGCCTAACCCTAAGCCTAACCCTAAACATAAACCTAACCCTCACACTCACCCGCACACTCACCCTAACTCTAAACTTCACCCTAACACTAACCCTCACCCTAACGCTCCCCCTAACTCTATATGTAACCCTAAACCTCACCCTCACCCTAACCCAAACCCTAACCGTAACCCTAAACCCCATCCTAACCCTAACCCAAACCCTAACCCTAACCATCACCTAAAACAAATCCTCACCTGCACCCTCACCCTCAGCCTAAACCTAAGCCTAAGCCTAACCCTAACCCTAACCTGCACACTCACCCTCACCTTAACCCTAACTCTAACCCTAACACAAACTCTAAACCTCACCCTAACCCTAACCCTAACCCTCACCCTCGCCCTCACAGTAACCTGAATCCTGAACCTAACCGTAAAAATAACCCTAACGCTAATCCAAACACTCACCCTAACCATAACCCTCAACCTAAACCATTCCCTCACCCTAACACTTACCTTCACACTAACACTAACCCTAACCCTAACCCTAACCCTCACACTAACACTAAACCTCACCCTCATTCTAACCCTAACATTAACCCTAAGCCTCACCCTAACCCTAACCCTCACCCTAACCTTAACTCTACCCCTAAACCTCACCCTCACTCTACCCCTAACTCTAACCCTAACCCTAACACTGAACCTCACCCTAAACCAAACCCTAACCCTCAGCCTCAACCTCATGCTCAGCCTAAGCCTAAGCCTAAGCCTAACCCTTACCCCAAACCTCACCCTCACCCTAACCCTTACCCTAATCCTAATCCTAACCCTAAGCCTAACCCTAATATTCACATTAACCCTAAACTTCACACTCACCCTCATCCTCAGTGTAAGCATAAGCCTAACCCTAACCCTAACTATAACACTCACACTCACCCTAACCTTTACAATAATCCTAATCCTAAACCTAAGCCTAACCCTCACCCACACCCTAACCCTAACACTAACACTAACCCTAATCCTCACCCTCAGCCTCACCCTAAAACTAAATCTAACACTAAACCTTACCCTCACCCTAACCCAAAACTTAAACGTAACCCTAAACCTCACCCTAACCCTCACCCTAAACCTCACCCTCACCCTAGCCCTTACCCTAACCCTAATCCTATTCCTAATACTCATCCTAACCCTCCCCCTAACCCTAACCCTAACCCTCACCCTAACCCTAATTCTAACCCTAACCATAACACTAAAAACCTATCCCTCTCCCTCACCCTCACCATAACCCTAACCCTAACAATAACATTAACCCTAACCCTAATCCTAACCCTTACCCTAACCCTAAGCCTAACCCTAACCCTCAACTTAGCCCTAACCATCACCCTTACTGTAACCCTAACCCTCATCCGAACCCTCACCGTAAACCTAACCCTAACTCGAAACCTCACCCTAACACTAACCCTAACCCTCACCCTCACCCTAGACCTCACCCTAACCCCAATCCTAACCCTAATCCTCATCCAAACCCTCACCCTAACCCTAATCCTAAACCTCACCCTAACCCTAAACCTAACCCTAACCGTCAAACTAACCCTAACCCTAAACCTAACCCTAACCCTAACCCTATACCTCACCCTAACCCTAAACTTAACCTGAACCCTAACTCTCACCCTAAAACTAACCCTAACCATCACCCAAACCCTAACCCTCACCCTCACCCTCAATTTCAGTGTAACCCTAAGGAGAGCCCTAATCCTAACCGTAACCCTCACACTCACCCTAACCCTTACCCTAATCCTAATCCTAACCCTAACTCTAACCCTCACCCTCAGCCTCACCTTAACCCAAATTCTAACCCTAAACCTCATCCTCACCCTAACCCTAACCCTAAACCTCACCTAACCCTAACCCTATACCTTACCCTCACAATAGTCCTCAACCTAACCCTAATCCAACACTAACCCTCATCTTAACCCTCCCCATAACCCTAACCCTTACCCTCACCCTAAACGTAATCCTCACCCACACCATCACCCTCAGCCTAACTCTAATCCTATCCCTAACCCTAACACTCACACTACCCCTAACCCTAAACCTAAACCTCACTCTGACCCTAAACCTCACCCTCAACCTCACCCTCAGCCGAACTCTAAGCCTAATCCTTACCCTAACCCTAACCCTCACACTCCCCCTAACCCTAACCCTAATCCTAATCCTAACCCTAAACCTAACCCTCACCCTCAACCTAACCCTCAACTTAAGCCTAACCATAACATTAATCCTAACCCCAACCCTCGACCTAACCCTCCAACTAACCCTAAATATAACCCTAAAACTCACCCTCACCCTAACCCTAATCCTAACCCTAACCCTAAACCTCACCCTAACCCTAAACCTAACCCTCACCCTCACCGTCACCCTCACCATAACTCAAATGCTAACCCTAAAAATAACACTAATCCTAACCCTAAACCTAACCCTAACCCTAACCCTAATGCTGAAACTCACCCTCACCCTAACCCTAATCCTAACCCTAACCCTCACCTTAATGTAACCCTCAAACTCAACATAACCCTAACCATCATCCTAACCCTCACCCTAACCCTAAACCTAACCCTAAATCTTACCCTAACAGTAAACCTAATCATCAACCTAGCCCTCACCCTAATCCTAATCATAACCCTATTCCTCATCCTTAACCTCACCCTAACCCTTACCCTAACCCTCACCCTAACCCTAACCCTTACCCTCAGCCTGACCCTAACCCCACCCTCAGCCTAACCCTAAGCCAAACCCTAACCCTAACCCTAACCCTCACACTAACCCTAACCCTTACCCTAATCCTAATCCTAACCCTAAGCCTAACCCTCACCATCACCCTAAAACTCACCCTAACCCTAACAATAACACTAATCTTAACCCTTAACCTCAACCTCAGCCTCACCCTTACCCTAACTCTAACCCTAAATCTCACCCTCAACCTAAACCTAACCCTAACCCTAAACCTCACACTAACCCTAACCCTAAACCTCACCCTCACCCTAGGCCTTACCCTAACCCTAATCCTAACCCTCATCCTAACCCTCACCCTAACACTCACTCTAACCCTCACCCTAACCCTAATCCTAACCCTAACCCTCACTCTACCCCTAACCCTCACCCTTTACCTTAACCCTAACCTTCATCCTAACCCTCACCCTAACCCTAACCCTAAACCTTACCCTAACACTAACCCTAACGCTCAAATTCAACCTCAGCCTCACCCTTACCCTAACTCTAAAACTAAACCTCACGCTCACCATAACCCTTACCCTAATCCTAATCCTAATCCTAAGCCTAACCCTAACATTCATCCTAACCCTAAACTTCACCCTCAACTTCACCATCAGTCTAATCCTAAGCCTAACCCTAACCCTAACACTAACCCTCACACTCACCCTAACCTTTACCGTAATCCTAATCCTAAGCCTAAGCCTCACCTTCACCCTCACTCTCACCCTAAACCTAACACTAACCCTAACCCTAACCCTCACCCTCAGCCTCACCCTAAACCTAACTCTAACACTATAATTTAACCTCACCCTAACCCAAACCCTAAACATAAACCTAATCCTCACCCTAACCCTAACCCTAAACCTCGTCCTCACCCTAGCCCTTACCCTAACCCTAATCCTATCCCTAATCCTCATCCTAACCCTCCCCCTAACCCTAATGCTAACCCTCACCCTAACCCTAATTCTAACCCTAACACTAACACTAAAAACCTCACTCTAAGCCTAACCCTAACCCTCATCCTCACCCTCACTGTAACTGTAATCCTAACCCTAACAATAACATTAACCCTAACCCTAATCCTAACCCTCACATTCACCCTAACCTTAACCGTTACCCTAACCCTAACAATAACATTAACCCTAACCCTCATCCTAACCCTCACCCACACCCTAACACTAATGCTAACACTAACCCTCACCCTAAAACTAACCCTAACCCTAAACCTCACCCTAACACTAACCCTAACCCTCAACCTTACCCTAGCCCTCACCCTAACCCTAATCCTATCCCTAACCCTCATGCTAACCCTCACACTAACCCTAAGGATAAACATCACCCTAAGCCTAATACTCATATCCACCCTTACCCTCAGCCTAACCCTAAGCCTAAGCCTAAGCCTAACCCTAACCCTCACACTCACCCTCACCCTAACACTTATCCTAACCCTAATCCCAACCCTAACCCTAAACCTCAACCTAACCCTCACCCTATACCTAATGCTAACCCTAACACTAACCCTAAACCTGACCCTCAACCTAACCCTCCCCCTCAACCTAACTCTAACCCTAAACCTCACCCTGACCCTATCCCTAATCCTAACCCTAAGCCTAAACCTCACCCTAACCCTAAACCTAACCCTCACCCTCTCCCTCACCCTTACCCAAACCGAAAGTCAAAACCTAACCCTAACATTAACACTAATCCTAATCCTAAAACTAACCCTAACCCTAACCCTAACCTTCACCCACAGCCTCACCCTCACTGCAAATATAACAGTAACCATAACACTTACAACAACCCTAACCGTAATCCTAACCATGATCCACTCCCTAACCCTAATCATAACCCTAACCATCACGCTAACATTAACCCTCACCCTCACTGAAACCTTAACCCTCATCTTAACTCTCACCCTAACCCTAAGCCTAACCCTCACCCTAAACCTTAACCTCACCCTAATCCTAACACTAAGCCTAACCTAAACCTCACCCTAACCCTCACCCTCAGCCTAATCCTAACCCAAACCCTAATCCTCAACCTAACCCTCACTCTAACCCTAACCCTAACAATAAACCTCACATTAACCCTAACACTGAACCTAACCCTAACCCAAAACCTCACCCTAACCCTGATGCTAACTCTAACCCTCACCATTACCAGAACCCTAAACCTAACCATAAACCTCCCCTTAAGGCTAACTCTAACCCTAAACCTAACCCTAACCCTCACCCTAACCCTAACCTTCAACTTCACCCTCACCCTCAGCCTAACCCTAAGCCTAACCCTAACACTAACCCTAACCCTCACACTCACCCTCACCTTAACCCTAATCCTAAACTTACCCTATCCGTAAACCTAACCCTCACCCTAACCCTCACCCTAAGCCTAACCCTACCACTAACCCTAACCCTAACCCTCACCCTAACCCTCACCCTTACCCTAACTCTAACCCTAAACCTCAACTTCACCCTAACCCTAAATCTAACCCTAACCCTAACCCTAAATCTCACCCTAACCCTAAGCCTAAACCTCACCCTCACCCTCAACCTCACCATAAACATAAACCTAACCCTAAAAATAACCCTAACCCTAACCCTAAACCTCACCCTAACCATAACCCTCACCCTAACGCTAAACCTCACCCTAACATTTACCCTCACCCTAACACTAACCCTCACACTAAACCTAAACCTCACCATAACCCTAAACATCACCCTAACCCTAACCCTAACCCTAACCCTCACCCTAAACCTAATTCTAACACTAACCCTCACCCTAACCCTAACCGTCATCCTCACCCTAACATTCACCCTAACCCTAACCCTCACCCTTACCGAAACACTCGCCCTCAGACTAACCCTCACCTTTAACCTTAACGACACCCTCAAACTAACCCACACACTAACCATAAACTTAATCTCAACCCTAACTCTCACCCTAACCCTAACCCTAACACTCACCTAACACTAACCCTCATCTTTACCCTCAACCTCAGCCTAACCCTAAGCCTAAACCTAATCCTAATCCTAACCCTCACACTCACCCTTTCATTAACCCTAATCCTAAACCTCACCCTCACCCTACCCCTCACCATAACCCTAATCCTAAACCTAACCCTCACCCTAACCCTAACACACACCCTCAGCCTAACCCTCACACTAACTCTAACCCTAACACCAGCCCTAACAATAAGCCTCGGCCTAACCCTCACCCTAAACCTATCTCTAACGCTCAACCTCAAACTCACACTGACCCTAAACCTAACCCTAACACTAAACCTCACCCTAACACTAACCATAAACCTCACCCTCACCCTAACCCTCACCCTAACCCTGATCCTAAACCTAACCCTCATCCTAAACCTCACCCTCACCCTAACCTTAACCCTCACCCTAACCCTAACCCTTACCCTCAACCTAACTCTCAGACTAACCCTAAGCCTAACCCTAAGCCTAACCCTAACCCACTCACTCACCGTCAACCTAACCCTAATCCTAACCATAACCCTAACCCTAAATCTCACACTAACCCTAAACATAAAATTAACCCTAACCCTAACCCTCATCCTAACCCTCACCTGAACCCTAACTCTAAACCTAAACCTCAACCTTACGCTAACCCTAACTCTAACGGTAACCGTAAACCTCTCCCTAACCCTAACTCTCACTCAAACCCTCACCGTAACCCTAACCCTCACCCTAACCATAACCCTCACCCTAAACCTAACCCTCACCCTAAACCTTACCCTCCCCCTAAACATAACCCTCACCCTAACCCTAACCCTCACCCTAACCAAAACCCTCATCCTAATCCTAACCCTCTCCCTAACACTTACCCTCACCCTAATACTATCGCTCATTATAACACTAACCATCACACTAACCCTACCTCTCACCCTAACCCTAAACCTCACCCTAACCCTAACCGTCAGCATCACCCTAGCCCTCACTCTAACCCTATTCTAACCCTAACCCTCACCCTAGTCCTAAACCTCATCCTCACCCTAAACTCACACTAGTGCTAACCCTAATCCTCAATCTAACCCTCACCCTTACCCTAACCCTCACCCTAACCCTTACCCTAACGTCACCCTAATCCTAACCCTCACCCTTAGGGGAACACTCACCCTCACCCTAACCCTCACCTTTACTCTTACCATCACGCTCATCCTAACCCTAATCCTAACCCTAACCCTCATCCTAACACTCAACCTAAACCTAACCCTGTCCATCACCCTAACCCTAACCCTCAGCCTCACCCTCAGCCTAACCCTAGGACTAAGCCTAACCCTAAACCTAAACCTCACCCTCACCCTAGCCCTCAGCCTAAACCTAATCCTAACCCTAACCCTCATCCAAACCCTCACCCTAACCCTAACCCTAACCATCACCCAAAACCTATTCCTCACCCCCAACATCACCCTCAGCCTAACACTAACCATAACCCTCACCCTCAGTCTCACCCTCACCGCAAACTTAACCCAAACCAAAAACCAAAACACTAACAATTACCCTAACCCTCAACTAAGCCTAACCCTCAAACTAAACCTAACCCTAATCCTAACCCTAACCCTAATCCTAAACCTAACCCTAATCCTCAGCCACACCCTCATCCTAACCCAAATCCTAACCCTAACCCTCACCGTAACCCTAAGTCTAAGCCTAACCCTAACCCTAAAGCTCACACTCTCCCTCACCCTAACCCTGATCCTAAACCTAACCCTATCCCTAACACTAACCCTCACCCTAACACAAACCCTAGCCCTCACCCTAACCCTAATCCTCACCCTAACCCTCACCCTCATGCTCCGCCTAAGCCTAAGCCTAAGCCTAAACCTAAGCCTAACCCTAACCCTCACACTTACCCTAACAATAACACTAACACTAACTCTAACCCTAAAACTAACCATCACACTAGCCCTAACTCTAACCCTAACCCTAAACCTAAACCTAATCCTATCTCCAAGCCTAAACCTCAACCTTACCCTTACCCTAACAGTAACCGTAACCGTAACCCTAACAATAACCTTAACCCTAACCCTAACACTCACCCTAACCATAACCCTAACGCTAACCCTAACTCTCACCCTAACACAAACCCTAACCCTAACACTAACACTCACACTAACCCTAACCATCACCCTAACCCTAAACCTCACCCTAACACTAACCCTAACCCTCATCCTCACGCTAGCCCTGACCCTAACCCTAATTCTAACCCTAACCCTCACCCTAAACCTCATCGTCACCCTAAACCTCACACTACCCCTAACCCTAATCCTCAATCTAACCCTAACCCTAACCCTTACACTAACCCTCAACCTAAACCTAACCCTCACCCTTACTGTAACCCTCAGGCTCATACTAACCCTCACTCTAACCCGAACCCTCATCCTAAAACTCATCCTAAACCTAACCATATCCATCACCATAACACTAACCCTCACCCTGACCATCACCCTCAGCCTAAACCTATGCCTAAGCCTAAACCTAACCCTAACCCTCACTGTCAACCTAGCCCTCACCCTAACCCTAATCCTACCCCTAAACCTCATCCTAACCCTCACCCTAACCCTAAGGCTAACCATCACCCTAAGCCTAATACTCACCCCCACCCTCACACTCACCCTAACCCTAAGCCTAACACTCACCCTAACCCTAACCCACACCCTCATCTAAACCTCATCCTATCCCTAACCCTAACCCTAATGCTCACAGTCACCCTAACCCTAACCCTCAAACTCACCTCACACTCAGCTTAAACCTAAGCCTAACCATAACCCTAAACCAAACCCTCACAATCACCCTCACCCTAAGCCTAACCCTAAACCTAATCCTAACCCTCACCCTCACCTTCACCCTAACCTTAACCCTAACCCCAACCCTCAACCGAAACCTCACCCTCAACCTCACCCTAACCCTCACCCTCAACCTAAACATCACCCTAAACCTAACACTCACCCTAACTCTTAGCCTAACCCTCACCCTAACCCTAAACCTCACCCTCACCCTCACCCTCAGGCTCACCCTAACCCTAATCCTAACCCTAACCCTCACCCTCATCCTCAAACTAAACCTATCCCTAACCCTAACCCTCACCCTAACCGTAACCTCTAACCTAAGCCTAAGCCTCAACATAACCCTAAAACTAACCCTAACCCTAACCCTAATCCTCACTCTCACCCTCAACCTAAGCCTAAGCCTATCCCTAACCCTCACACTCACCCTTACCCTAAAACTAAGCCTAAGCCTCACCCTCACCCTCAACCTCAACCTAAACCTAACCCAAACACTCATCCGAACCTTCACCCTCACACTCACACTAACACTCAACCTCACCCTAAACATCACCCTAACCCTAACCCTCACCATAACCCTAACCCTCACATTAACCCTAACCCTCAATCTAACCCTAACCCTCAACCTAACCCTTACCCTCACCCTAACACTAAGACTAATCCTAACTTGAACCCTCACAGTAACCCTAAACCTCACCCTAACCCTAACCCTCACAGTAAACCTAACCCTCACCCTAACCATAACCCTACACCTCACCCTACCCCTCACTCAAACCCTAACCCCAACCCTAACCCTCACCCTCAACGTCACCCTAACAATCACCCTAACCCTAACCCTCACCCAAACCCTAACTCTCACACTCTCAAGAACACTCATTCTAACTCTAACACTCACCCTCAAAATAAACATAACCCTAACCCTAACCCTCACCATAACCGTAACCCTAACCCTCACACTAACAGTAACCCTAACCTCACCCTCACTCCAACCCTCACACTTAACTTATCCTCACCCTAACCCTAACCCTCACACTAACCCTAACCTTAACTCTAACCCTACACCTCACCCTACCTCTAACCCTTACCCTCACCATAAACCTAACCCTTACCCTCACCCTCACCCTAACCCTCACCGTAGCATTAACCCTCATCCTAACACTAACACTTATCCATACCTTAACCTTCAATGTCACCCTCACCCTAACACTCACCCTCATTCTACACATCACCCTAAACATAACCCTCACCCTAACCCTAACCCTATCACTTACCTTAACCCTAACAATCACCCTAACCCTCACCCTAACCCTAACTTCCAACCTAACACTAACCCTAACCCTAACACTAACCCTCACACTAACCCTAACCATCACCCTAACCCTAAACCTAACCCTAACACTAATCCTAACCCTCACCCTAACCCTAGCCCTCACCCTAACCCTAACCCTCATCCTCACCCTAAACCTAACACTAACCCTAACACTAATCCTCAATCTATTCCTCACCCTCACCATAACACTTTCCCTAACCCTCACCCTAACCCTAACCCTCAACCTTACCGTAACCCTCACCCTTGGCCTAAACCTCACCTTTATCCTTACCGTTACCCCCACCGTAAACCTCACCCTAAACCTAACCCTCACCCTAACCCCCACCCTAAACATAACTCTACACCTAAACCTCATCCTCACACTAACCCTAACTCTAAGCATAACCCTAACACTAAATGTCACCCTAACCCTAACCCTCACACTCACCCTCACAGTAAACGTAACCCTAACCCTACCCTAAAAATAACATCTTATCCTAACCCTTAACCTCATCCTCACCTAAACCTCACACTTAACTGAACCCTCATTGTAACTCTAACCCTAATCGTCACCCTCACCGTCACCCTCACGCTAACCCTAACCCTAACCCTCACCCTAACCCTAAACCTCACCCTAATCCTGACCTTAATCCTCACCTGCACCCTCACCCTAACCCTAAACCTAACCCTCACCCTAACCCGAAGGCTAACTGTAACACTCACCCTAACCCTCACGCTATCACTTACCCACACCACAAACCTAACCCTAAATTTAACCCTCACCCTCACCCTAAACCTCACCCTAACCCTAAACCTAATCCTAACGCTCACCCTCACCCTAACCCTCACCCTCACCCTAACCCTCATCATAACCCTAATCCTCACCCTCACCCTCACCCTAACCGTAACCCTCACACTAAACCTAACCCTCACCCTAAACCTAACCCTACAGCTCACCCTAAACCTCAACCTAAACTTAACCCTAACCCTAAACTTCACCCTCACGCTGGCCCTCACCCTAACCCTAATTCTAACCCTAACCATCAACCTAACCCTCATCGTCACCCTAAACCTCACACTACCCCTAACCCTAATCCCATATCTAACCCTAACCCTAACCCTTACACTAACCCTCAACCTAAACCTAACCCTCACCCTTACTGTAACCCTCAGGCTTATACTAACCGTCACCCTAACACGAACCCTCATCCTAACCCTCACCCTAAACCTAACCATATCTATCACCATAACACTAACACTTACCCTCACCATCACCCTCAGCCTAAACCTATGCCTAAGCCTAAACCTAACCCTAACCCTCACTTTCAACTTAGCCCTCACCCTAACCCTACTCCTACCCCTAACCCTCATCCTAACCCTCACCCTAACCCTAAGGCTAACCATCACCCTAAGCCTAATACTCACCCCCACCCTCACCCTCACCCAAACCCTAAGCCTAACACTCACCCTAACCCTAACCCTCACCCTCATCTAACCCTCATCCTATCCCTAACCCTAACCCTACTGCTCACAGTCACCCTAACCCTAACCATCAAATTCACCTCACCCTCAGCTTAAACCTAAGCCTAACAATAACCCTAACCCTAACCCTCACAATCACCCTCACCCTAAGCCTAACCCCAACCCTAAACCTAACCCTCACCCTCACCTTCACCCTAACCTTCACCCTAACCCAAACCCTCAACCGAAACCTCACCCTCAACCTCACCCTAATCCTCACCCTCAACCTAAACATCACCCTAAACCTAACGCTCACCCTAACCCTTAGCCTAACCCTCACCCTAACCCTAAACCTCACCCTCAAAATCACCGTAACCTCTAACCTAACCCTAAGCCTCAACATAACCCTAAAACTAACCCTAACCCTAAACCTTACCCTAACCCTAACCCTCACCCTCACCCTCAAGCTAAGCCTAAGCCTATCCCAAACCCTCACACTCACCCTTACCCTAAAACTAACCCTAAGCTTCATCCTCAAAGTCAACCAAAACCTAAACCTAACCCAAACACTCATCCGAACCGTCACCCTCACACTCACACTAACCCTCAACTTCACCCTAAACATCACCCTAACCCTAACCCTCACCATAACCCTAACCCTCACATTAACCCTAACCCTGAATCTAACCCTAACCCTCAACCTAACCCTTACCCTCACCCTAACACTAAGACTAATCCTAACTTGAACCCTCACAGTAACCCTAAACCTCACCCTAACCCTAACCCTCACAGTAAACCTACCCCTCACCCTAACCCTAACCCTACACCTCACCCTACCCCTCACTCTAACCCTAACCACAAACCTAACCCTCACCCTCACCGTCACCCTAACACTCACCCTAACCCTAACCCTCACCCAAACCCTAACTCTCACACTCTCAAGAACACTCATCCTAACTCAAACACTCACACTCAAAATAAACATAACCCTAACCCTAAACTTCACCATAACCGTAACCCTAACCTTCACACTAACAGTAACCCTAACCCTCACCCTCACTCCAACCCTCACACTTACCTTATCCTCCCCCTAACCCTAAACCTCACACTAACCCTAACCTTAACTCTAACCCTACCCCTCACCCTAACTCTAACCCTAACCCTCACCATAAACCTAACCCTTACCCTCACACTCACCCTAACCCTCACCGTAACATTAACCCTTCCCTAACACTAACCCTCATCCATATATTAACCTTCACTGTCACCCTCACCCTAAACATAACCCTCACCCTAACCCTAACCGTATCACTTACCTTAACCCTAACACTCACCCTAACCCTCACCCTAACCCTAACTTCCAACCGAAAATTAACCCTGACCCTAACCCTAATGCTAACCCTCACCCTAACCCTAAACCTCACCTGACCCTTACCCTCACTCAAACCCTAACCCTCACACTATCCCTAACCCTCACCCTAAACCTAAAACTACCCCTCACCCTAACCCTCACTCTAACCCTAACCCCAACCCTAAACCTCACCCTCACTGTCACCCTAACACTCACCTTAACCCTCAACCTTACCCTCACCCTAACCCTAACCCTAACCCTAACCCTCACCCCCACACTAACCCTCACCCTAAACCTTAACCTCATCCTCACCCTAACCATAAACCCTACCCTAACCCTAACCCTAACCCTAAAACTCACCCTAGCCCTCACCCTAACCTTAATTCTAACCCTAATCCTAAACCTCATCCTCACCCTAAACCTCATATTAACCCTAAACCTAATCCTCAATCTAACCCTCACCCTAACCCTAACCCTACCCCTTATCCTAACCCTCACCTTAACCCTAACCCTAACCCTCACCCCAACCCTCACCCTAAACCTCACCATCACCCTAAATCTGACCCTAACCCTAACAATAACCCTAACCCTCACCAGAACCCTAACCCTCACCCTGACCCTAACCCTCACCCTAACCCTAACCCTAATCCTAAGCCTAACCCTCAGCCTAACGTTCACCCTAACCCTAAGGATAACCCTAACTCTAACCCTCACCCTAACACTCACTCTAACCCTAACCCTCACCATAACCCTAAAACTCACCCTAATCTTAACCCTTAACCTCATCCTAACCCTCACCCTCACCCTACACCTCAACCTAAACCTTATCCTAACCTTCACCCTAATCCTAACCATCACCCTTAGGGGAACACTCACCCTCAGCCTAACCCTCACATTTACTCTTATGGTCATGCTCACCCTAACCCTCACTCTAACCCTAACCCTCATCCTAACACTCACCCTAACCCTAACCCTATCCATCACCCAAACATTAACCCTCACCCTTACCCTAACACTCAGCCTAACCCTATGCCTAAGCCTAACCCTAACCCTAACCTTCACCCTCACCCTAGCCCTAACCCTAAACCTAATCCTAACTCTAACCCTCACCCTAACCCTAACCCTAACCACCAACCAAAACCTATTTCTCACCTCCACCCTCAGCCTAACCGTAAGCCTAAGCCTAACCCTAACCTTAACCCTCAACCTCACCCTAGCCCGCACCCTAACCCTAATCCAAACCATAAGCCTCATCCTAACCCTCATCCTAAACCTAACCCTAAACCTCAACCTAACCCTAACCATAACCCTCAACCTAACCCTAACCCTCACCCTCACCGTAACCCTAACCCTAAACCTCACCCTAAACCAAAACCTAACCCAAACCCTAAACCTCACCCTAAACCTAACCCTAAACGTAACCCTCACCCTAGACCTCACCCTAACCCGAATCCTAACCCTATACCACATCCTAACCCTCACCTTAACCCTAACCCTCACCCTCCACCTCAGCCTAAAACTAAGCCTAAGCCTAACCCTAACCCTAACCCTCACACTCACCCTCATCCTACCCTTAATCCTAAATCTAACCCTATCCCTAACCCTAACCCTCACCCTCACCCTAGCCCTAAAGCTAAACCAAATCCTAACCCTAACCCTCATCCTAAACCTCACCCTAACCCTAACGCTAACCATCACCCAAAACCTATTTCTCACACCCACCCTTACCCTCAGCCTAACCCTAAGCCTAAGCCTAACCCTAACCCTAACTCTCACGCTCACCCTAGCCTGCACCCTAACCGTAATCCAAACCATAAACCTTACCCTCACCCTAACCCTAACCCTCAACCTCACCGTAAGCCTAAACCTAAGCCAAACCCTAACCCTAACACTAATCCTCACACCCACCTTCACCCTAACCCTAATCCTAATCCCACCCCTAACCCTACCTGTCAACCTAACCCTAACCCTCACCCTAACCATAAAACTAACACTGACCGTAAACCTAACCCTCACCCTACCCTAACTCTAAACCTAAACCTCAACCTCATCCTAAGCCTAAGCCTAATCCTAACCCCAAACCTCAACCTAAACATAACCCTAAACCTCAAGTTCATCCTAACCCTCATCCTAATCCTCACCCTAACCATCACCTTAACTCTAAGCCCCACCCTCAACCTCACCCTCAGCCTAACTTTAAGCCTAACCCTAACACTCATCCCAACCCACACACTCACCCACACCCTAACCCTTATCCTAATCCTAACCTTAACAATAACCCTAAGCCTAACACTAACCCTCATCAGAAACATAACCCTTACCCTATCCCTAACCCTCACCCTAACACGCTCAATCTAACACTAACCCTTACTCTAACACTAACCCTCATACTAACCCTAACCCTAAACCTCACCCTAACCCTAACCCTAAACTTCAACCTAACCAAGCCCTCACCCTAACCCTAATTCTAACCCTAAGCCTCAACCTAACCATAACCCTCATCCTCACCCCAAACCTCACATTAACCCTAAACTTAGTCCTCAATCTAACCCTCACCCTAACCCTAACCCGAACCCTTAACTTAACCCTCAACCAAACCCTAACCCTCACCCTTATCGTAACCCTCACCCGCAGCCTAACCCTCACCTTTACCCTTACAATCACCCTCACACTAACCCTCACCCTTACCCTAACCCTCACCAAAGCCCTCACCCAACCCTAACCCTAACCCTCACCCTCACCCTCACTCTCATCGTAATACTAACCCTATCACTATTCCTAACCCTAAACCTCATCCTCACCCTAACCGTCACCCTAATTCTTTTTTTTTAATTTAATTTTATTTTATTTGAGAACATACTGTACAGAGGGGCTACAATTACATGGGCAGGATAATGCATACATTTCTTACCAAGCATTGCAGCCTCCTCCTTTGTTTACCCTTCACTTCCCTTCCCCGCCTCCCTCCTCCCCCCACCCAATTATACCCCCCTCCCCCACCCAATTATACCCCCCTCCCCCCCACACCGACATTGTAAAGCTGGTTTTGACATGACATTTTGTACTTCTCATTGTTGCAACAGGTCCACCTGAATCCTTAAACGACTTGTTTGTCCCCATCTCCTCCACATGTTATACTGACATCAAATATAGTGAAAGCGGGGGTTACACTGTGGGGGAGGGACATACAAAGCAACATCACCCTAAACCTCACCTTCACCCTCACCCTCAGCCTCAGCCTAAGCCTAAGCCTAACCCTAACCCTAAACCTAACCCTCACCCTTACCGTCAACCTCAACGTAACTCTAACCCTAAACCTAACAATAACACTAATCCTAACCCTAAACCTAACCTTAACACTAACCGTAACCCTAATCCTAACACTCACCCTCACCCTAACCCTAATCCTAACCCTAACCCTCACACTAACCTTCACCCTCACCCTCATTGTAACCCTAACCTTCATCCAAAACCTCACCCTAACCCTAAACCTAACCTTAACCCAAAACCAAACCCTAACACACACACTCACCCTCACCCTAACTCTAATCCTAACCCTAACCCTATAACCCTGAACGTCGCCCTAACTCTCACACTAACCCTAACCCTAACACTAACACTAACCCCAAACCTCAACCTAACCCTCACCCTAACCCTAACTCTAACCCTCACCCTAACCCTCACCCTCACCTTCACTGTAACTGTAACCGTAACCCTAACCCTAACAATAAACCTAACCCAAACCCTAACCCTCACTCTAACCATAACGCTCACCCTAACCCTAAACCTCACACTAACCCTAACCCTAACCCTAACCCTCACCCTCACCCTAGCCCTCACCCTAATTCAAACCCTCACCCTCAACCTAACCGTAACCCTTACCTGAACCCTAAACCAAACCCTAACCCTCAACCTTATCTTAAACTTCACCATAAGCCTAAACCTCACCTTTACCATTAACATAATCCTCACCCTAACCCTAAACCTCATTCTAACCGTCAACCTAAGCATCACCCTAAACCTAACCCTCAACCTCAAACACACACTCAGACTAAGCCTAGGCCTAATACTAAGCCTTACCCTAACCCTCACCCTAGCCCTCACCGTAACCCTAACCCTAACCCTAACCCACAAACTAACCCTCACCTTAACCCTAACCGTAACCATCACTCTAGTCCTAATCCTCACCCCCACCCTCACCCTCAGCCTAACCCTAGGCCTAAGACTAAACCTATCACTAAACTTCACACTCACCCTACCTTAACCCTAATCCTAACCCTAACCCTAACCCTAACCCTAAACCTCAACCTCACCCTCACCCTAACCCTAATCCTAACCCTAACCCTAAACCTCACACTAACCCTAACACTCACCCTCAACTTCAACCTCACCATAACTTAAACCTAACCCTAATCCTAAACCTAACCCTAAGCCTAACCCTAAACCTCAACATAACCCTCACCTTAACCTTAACCCTAACACTTAGCCTAACCCTAACCTTCGACCTTACCCTCCCCCTAATCCTAAATCTAACTATAAACCTCACCCTCACCCTTACCCTAAACCTCACCCTAACCCTAACCCTAACCCTCACCCTCACCCTCACCCTCACGGTAACTCTAACCCTAACCCTAACAATAAAACTAATCCTAACCCTAAACCTAACCCTAACCTTAACCCTAACCCTAATCCAAAAACTCACCCTAACCCTAACCCTCACCCTAACCCTAACCCTCACCCTCACCATAACCCTAACCCTCACCCTCACCGTGACCGTAACCCTAATCGTAACCCTCACCCTAAGCCTAACCCGAACCTTAAACCTCTTGCTAACACTAACCCTAACCCTCACATTCATTCTAGCCCTCACCCTAACCCTAATCTTAACCCTAATCCTCATCCTACACCTGACCCTAACCCTAACCCTAACTCGCATCCTAACTCTAAACCTAACCCTAACCCTCAACCTAACCCTAACCCTCATCGTCACACTAAACGTAACCTGAACTCTAACTCACACCCTAACCCTAACTCTAACCCTCACCCTAACCCTAAACCTCTCCCTCAGCCTAAACCTAAGCCTAACCCTAACCCTAACACTAACCCTCACACTGACACTAACCCTTACCCTAATCCTAATCCTAACTCTAAGCCTAACACTCAACCTCACCCTAACCCTCACCCTAACCCTAACTCTAATGCTAACACTCACCCAAACCCTAAACCTCACCCTCACCCTAGCCCTCATCCTAACCCGAATCCTAACACTAACACTCCTGCTAACCCTCACCCTAACACTAATCCTAACCCTAACCCTCACCCTCACCCTAACCCTAACCCTCACCCTTACCCTCACCCTCACCCTCAACCTAAGCCTAAGCCTAACCCTAACCCTCAGATTCACCTTAACCCTAACCCTAATCCTAACCCTAATCCGAACCCTAACCCGAACCCTCACCTGAACCCTCACCTTAACCCTAACCCTAACATTAACCCTAAACCTAACCCACACCCTCAGATTCACCCTAATCCTAACTCTAACAATAAACGTCACCCTGACCCTCACCCTAACCCTAACCTTAAACCTAAACCTCACCCTAACCCTAAAACTCAAACTCACCCTCAGCCTAGCCCTCACCTTAACCCTAATCCTAACCCTAAACCTCATCCTAAACCTCCCCATAATCCTAATCCTAACCCTCACCCTAACCCTAAATTTCTCACCCTCAACCTCACCCTCAGCCTCACCCTCAGCCTAACCCTAACTCTAACCCTAACCCTCACCCTAAACCTAACCCTCATCCTCACCCTCACCCTAACTCTAATCCTAACCCTAACCCTAACCCTTACCTTCACACTCACCCTCACTTTAACCCTAATCCTAAACCTAACCCTATCACTAACCCTCACCCCCACAGTAAAACTCACCCTAACCCTTACCCTAACACTAACCCTAACCCTAATCCTAACCGTCACCCTAACCCTAACTCTAACCCTTAACCTCAACCTCACCGTAACCCTAACCCTAACCAAAATCCTAAAGCTCACCCTAAACCTAAACCTTAGCCTAACACTTACCCTCACCCTAACACTAACACTAACCCTAACACTAACCCTCACACTAATGCTAACCTTCACCCTAAACCTAAACCTCACCCTAAATCTAACTCTAACCCTCAACTTCAACTTAGCCCTCACCCTAACCCTAACCCTCATCCTCACACTAAACCTCACACTAACCCTAACACTAATCCTCAATCTAACCCTGTCCATCACACTAACCATAACCCGAAACCTCACCCTTACCTTAAACTTAACCCTCAGCCTAACCCTCACCTTTATTCTTATTGTCACCCTCATCCGAACCCTCACCCTAACCCTAACCCTCATCCTAACCCTCACCCTAACCATAACCCTAACCGTCACTCTAACCCTAACCCTCACCCTCACCTTCAACCTCAGCCTAACACTAAGCCTAAGCCTAAACCTATCCCTAAACCTCACACTCACCCTAGCCCTCACCCTAACCCTAATCCTAACCCTAACCCTCATCCTAACACTAAACCTAACCATAAACTAAACCAGGACTCTCAACCTAAACCTCACCCCCACCCTCACCCTCAGCCTAACCCTAAGCCTAAGCATAAGCCTAACCCTATCCCTAACCCTCACACTCACCCTCACCCTAACCCTAATCCTAACCCTAATCCTAACCCTAAACCTAAACCTCAACTTAAATCTCACCCTAAACCTAACCCTAACCCTAAACCTCACCCTTACCTTAGTCCTCACCCTAACCCTCTCCCCAAACCTAAGCCTCACCCTCACCCAAACCCGAACCTTAACCCTCACCCTAACCCTACCCTTAAAATTAACCCTAAACCTCACCCTAACCCTAACAATAACCCTCACAATCACCCTAGCCCTCACCCTAACCCTAATTGTAACCCTAAACCTCATCCTAACCCTCACCCTAACCCTAACCCTAACCCTAACCCTAACCCTAAACCTAATTCTAACCCTCAAACTAGACCTAACCCTCACCCTCACCATAACACTAACCCTAATACTCAGCCTAACTCTAAACCTAACCCGAACAATAAACCTCGCCCTAACCCTAACCCTAATCCTCACGCTCACCCTAGCCCTCATCCTAAACCTAATCCTAACCGGAACCCTCATGCTGACCCTCACCCTAACCCTAACCCTAACCCTAACCTTAAACCAAGCCCTAATCCTATCCCTCACCCTATCCCTAAACTTAACCCTAACCCTAATCCTCACCCTCACAATAGCCCTCACACTAACCCTTATTCTTAAACCTAACCCTCATCCTAACCCTCACCCTAACCCTAACCTAACCCTAACATTAACCGAACCCTAACCCTCAAACTCACCCTCACCCAAACCTTAATCCTACACCTAACCCTATCCCTAACACTAAACCTGACCCTAAAACTCATGCTAAACCTAACCCAAACACTAACCGTAACACTAACCCTCACACTAACCCTCACCTTAACACAAACTCTAAGCCTAAACCTCACCCTCACCCTAACACTAAACCTCACCCTCAACCTCTCCCTCAGCCCATCACTATGCATAACCCTAACCCTAACACTAACACTCACACTCACCCTCACCCTAACCCTCAGGCTTACCCTAAGACTAAGCTTAAGAATAACCCTAACAATAACCCTCACCCTAACCATAACAATCACCCTAACCCTAACACTCACACTAAGCCTAACACTAACCCTCACCCTCACCCACAGCCTCACCCTAACCCTAACCCTCACCCTGACCCTAACTCTAAGCCTCAACCTCATGCTCTGCCTTAGTTTAATTCTAAGCCTAAGCCTAACCCGAAACCTCACCTAACCCTAAACCGAACACTAATCCTAACTCTAACCCTAAACCTCACCCTCACCCTAACCCTAACCCTAACCCTAACTCTAAACCTCATCCTAACCCTAACACTCACCCTCACCCTAGCCCTCACCCTAACCCTAATCCTAACAATAAATCTCATCCTAACCCTCACCCTAACCCTAACCCTAACCTTCACCCTAACCCTAGCCCTAACCCTAACCCTAACCATCAACCTAATCCTAACCCTCACTCTCACCGTAAACCTAACCCTAACCCTCACCCTAACCGTAAACTTAACTGGAAAACTAACTCTCACCCTAGCCCTAAACCTAACCCTCAGCATAACCCTAACCCTCACCCTCACCATCATCCTCAGCCTAACCCTAAACCTAATCCTAATCCTCACACTCAACCTAACCCTTACCCTAATCCTAATCCTAACCCTAAGCCTAAACCTCACCCTAACCCTAAATCTAACGCTAACCCTAACCCAAACCCTCAAAATCAGCCTTACCCTAACCCTAACTCTAAACCTAAACCTCACTCTCACCCTAATTCTAACCCTAAACCTCACCCTAACCCTAACCCTAACCCTAAACCTCATCTTCACCCTAGCCCTCACCCTCACCCTAATCCTAAGCCTAACCCTCATCCTAACACTCACCCTAACCCTAACCCTCACCCTATGCCTAACCCTCACCCTCAGCCTCAGCCTAAGCCTAAGCCTAAGCCTAACCCTAACAATAACCCTCACACTCACCCTAACCCTTACTCTAATCCTAATCCTAACCCTAACCCTAACCCTCACCCTCACCTTAACCCTAACCCTAACACTAACCCTAAACCTAAACCTCACCCTCAGCCTCAACCTAACCCTAACACTAATCATAATCTCACCCTCAACCTAAACCTAACCCTACACCTCAACCTAATCCTAAACATAAACCTCACCCTCAGCCTAGCCCTCCCCCTAACCCTAATACTAACCCTAACCCTCATCCTAACCCTCCCCCTATACCTACCCTTAACCCTCACCCTCACCCTCACCCTCAGCCTAAGCCTAAGCCTAACCCTAACCCTCACACTCACACTCACCCTAACCCTAACGCTAATCCTAATGCTGACACTAACCCGAAACCTCACCCTCACCCTAACCATCACCATAACCCTAATCCTAATATTAACCCTAAACATAACCCACACCCACAGCCTCACCCTAACGCTTACTCTAACCCTAAATGTCACCCTGACCCTAACTCTAAACCTGATCATAAACCTCACCCTAACCCTAAACCTAAACCTCACCCTTACCCTAGCCCTCACCCTAACCCTAATCCTAACCCTAAACCTCATCCTAACCCTCCCCTTAAACCTAAGCATAACCCTCACCTTAACCCTAACTTTCTCACCCACAATCTCACCCTCAGCCTAACCCTAAGCCTAACCCTAACACACAAACTCACCCTAAGCCTAACCCTAAGTCTAACCCTCAACCTAACCCTAACCCACACACTTACGCTCACCCTAACCCTAATCCTAAACCTAACCCTAACCCTCTCCCTCCCCCTAACACTCACCGTAACCCTAACCCTAACACTAACCCTAACCCTAACCCTCAACCTAACCCTCACTCTAACCCTGACTCTAACCCTAATCCTCACACTCACACTAACCCTAACTCTAACCCTAATCCAAACCCTAAACCTCACCCCAACCCTAACCCTAACCCTCATCCTCACCGTAACCGTAAATATAAACCTTACCCTAACAATAACCCTAACCCTAACCCTAACAATAAACCTAAACCTATCCCTAACCCTCATCCTAACCATATCCTTCACCCTAACGCTAACCCTCACCCTAACACTTACCCTCACCCTAACTCTAACCCTAACCCTCACACTCACCCTAACCTTTACCCTAATCCTAATCCTAACCCTAAGCCTAACCCTCACCCTCACCCTAACACTCACCCTAACCCTAACTCCCACACTAACCCTAAACCTTACCCTCACCTTCAGCCCCACCCTAACCCTAACTCTAAACTTAATCTCACCCTCACCCTAACCCTAAACCTAACAATAACCCTAACACTAACCCTAACCCTCACACTAACCCTCACCCTAATACTAACCCTAACCCTCACACTCACACTCACCCTAACCCTAAAGCTAACCCTAACACTCAACCTAGCCCAAAACTTCACCCTAACCCTAATCCTTAACCTAATCCTCAACCTAACGCTAAACTTAACCTAAACACTCTCACCCTAACCCTAATCATAACCCTCACCCTAACCCTAACCCTCACCCTAGCCCTCACCCTAAGCCTAACACTAACCCTAACCCTCAACCCAACACTCACCCTAACCTTAAATCTAACCCTACACCTCACCCTCACCTTAAACCTAACTCTAACCCTAACCCAAACCCTAACCCTCAACCTCAACCCAACCCTAACTCTAACCCTCATCCTCACCCTCACCGTAACTGTAACCTTAAACCTAACCCTAACAATAACCCTAACCCTAATCCTAACCCTCACCCTAACCATAACCCTCACCCTAACCCAAACCCTCACCCTAAAACTTACCCTCAACCTGAACCTAACCCTAACCCTAAAGCTAACCCTCACACTAACCCTAACCCTAACCCTAAACCAAAACCTCAACCTAACCCTCACCATCACCCTAACCCTATCACTAACCATAACCCTAAACCTCACCCTCCCTCTTCCCCTAACCCTATATCTAACCGTAAACCTCACCCTCACCCTAACCCTAACCGTAACCCTAAACATCAGCCTAACCCTAACCCTAATCCTCACCCGCACCCTCAACTTCACCATAACTATAACCCTAATCCTAAAAATAACAATAACCCTAACCCTAACCATCACCCTAAACCTAATCCTCACCTCCACCCTCACACTCATCCTAACCCTACGCCTAAGACTAACCCTCACACTAAGCCTCACACTCAACCTCACCCTAAGCCTAAACCTAACCCTCACCCTAACTCTAACACTAACCCTAATCCTAAACCTCACCCTAACCCTCCCCTTAACCATAACTCTCACCCTAAACCTCACCCTCACCCTAAACCTAACCCTAACCCTAAACCTCACCCTAAACCTCACCCTAACACTAACCCTCACCCTCACCCTCCACCTCACCTTAACGCTAACTCTAACCCTAACAATAAAACTAACCCTAACACTAACCATAACCCTAACACTAATCCTAACCCTAACCATAACCTTCAGCCTCAGCCTCAACCTAACCGCAATCTTAACCCTAACCATAACACTAACAATAACCCTAACCCAAACCCTAATTCTCACCCCCACCCTCATACTCAGCCTAACCTAAGCCTAACCCTAACCCTAACCCTAACCCTCACCGTAACCCTAACCCTAACCCTAAACCTATACCTAAACGTAAACCTAAATCTAACCCTAACACTAAACCTAACCCTAATCCTCAGCTTCACCCTCGCCCTAACCCTCAGCCTCATGCTCGAACTAAGCCTAAGCCTAAGCCTAAGCATAACGGTACAACTGACCCTAACCCTAACACTAACCCTAACACTAACCCTAAATCTAAACCTAAACCTCACTCTCACCATAACCCTAACTCTAACTCTAAACCTAAACCTAAACCTCATCCTAAACCTAACCCTAACCTTCACCCTCACCCTCACCATAACCCTCAACCTAACCCTAACCCTCACCCTAACACTTACCCTCACCCTAACACAAACACTAACACTAACACTGATCCTCACACTAACCCTAAACATCACCCTAACCCTAAACCTAAGCCTAACCCTAACCCTCACCCTCACCCTAACCCTAACACTCATCCTCCGCCTAAACCTCACCCTAACTCTAACACTAATCCTCAATCTAACCCTCATCCTCACTCTACCCCTAACCCTAAACCTCACCCTAACCCTAACCCTCACCCTTTCAGTAACCCTCACCCTCAGCCTAACCCTCACGTTTACCCTTACCGACAACCCCACCCTAAACCTCACCCTAACACTTAACCTCACCCTCATGCTCAGCCTAAGCCTAAGCCTAAACGTAAACCTGACCCTCATCCTAACCCTAACCCTAACACTAACCCTAGTTCTAAACCTAAACCTAACCCTCACCCTCACCCTCAGCCTGAACCTAAGGCTAACCCTAACCATAATATTAACCCTCACACTCACCATAACCGTCACCCTAACCCTAACCGTAACACTAACCCTAACACACTAAGCCTCACCCTCAGCCTCACCCTAACCCTAATTATAACCCTAAACCTCACCTTCACCCTAACCCTAACGCTAAACCTAACCCTAACCCTAACACTAACCCTCCCCCTAACACTCAAACTAACCCTAACACTAATCACTAACCCTAACTCTAACACTAACCCTAACAATAAACCTCACCCTAACCCTAACGCTAACCCTCACCCAAACCCTAACCCTCACCCAAACCCTAACCCTCACCCTAACCCTAAGCCCAACAATTACCCTAACCCTATCCCTCACACTAATCCTAACAATAACCCTAATCCTAATTCTAACACTAACCCTATCCCTCCCCCTCACCCTAACCCTAACCCTAATATTAAACCTAACCCTAACCCTCACCTTCAACCTCACCCTCAGCCTAACCTTAAGCCTAACCCTAAACCTAAACCTAACATACACACTCACCCTTACCCTAACCCTAATCCTCACCCTAACCCTAACCCTAACCCTAACCCTCCCCCTAACTCTCACCCTCACCCTAACCCTAACACTAAACCTAACCCTAACACTAAACCTAACCATCACCCTAACCCTAACTCTAACCCTAAATCTCACCCTCACCCTAACCCTAATTCTAACCGTAAACCAAACCCTAAAACTCACCCTATCCCTAAACCTAACCCTAACCCTAACATTCACCCTAACCCTAACTCTAATCCTAAAACTCCCCCTCCCCCTAACCCTAACCCTAAGCCTGATGCTAAACGTCACCCTAAACCTAAACCTTACCCTTACACTTACCCTCACCTTAACACTAACAGGAACAATAACCCTCCACTTAACCCTAACCATCACCCTTAATGTAACCCTAACCCTCATCCTAACCCTCACCCTAAACCTAACCCTAACCCGAAACCTCGCCCTAACTCTAACCCTAACCCTCACCATCACCCTAGCCCTCACCCTAACCCTAAAACTAACCGTAACGCTCAAACTAACCCTAACACTCAAGCTCAACGTAACCCTAACCCTAACCCTCACCCGAACCCTAAACTTAACCTCAACCCTAACTCTCACCCTAAACATAACCCTAACCCTCACTCAAACCCTAACCCTCACTCAAACCCTAACCCTCACCCTCACCCTCACCCTCAGTGTAACCCTAAGCCGAACCCTAACCCTAACCCTAACCCTCACACTCACCCTAACCCTTACCCTAATCCTAATGCTAACCCTAACTCTAACCCTAAACCTCAATCTCACCCTAACCCTAACCCTAAACCTCACCCTATTCCTAACCCTAAACCTCACCCTCACCCTAGCCCTCATGCTAACCCTAATCCTAACCCTAACCCGCATCCTAACCCTCAAACTAATGATAACCTGAACCATCACTCTAAACCTAATCCTCAACCCCACCCTCACCCTCAGCCTAACCCTCAGCCAAAGACTAACCCTAACCCTAACCCTCACACTCAACCTCACCCTAACCCTAATCCTAACCCTACCCCTACCCCTTAAACTAAACCTCAACCTAACCCTCACCCTAAGCCTAACCCTAACCCTAAACCTCACGCTCACCTTAGTCCTCACCTTAACCCTCACCCCAAACCTAACCCTCACCCTCACCCAAACCCTAACCCTAACCCTCACACTCACCCTAACCCTACAGCTAACCCTAATCCTAAACCTCACCCAACCCTAACACTAACCCTCACAATCACCCTAACCCTAACCCTAACCTTACCTCTAAAATTCATCCTAACCCTAAACCTGACACTCAACATCACCCTCAGCCTCACCCTTACCTTAACCTTAACCCTAAACCTAAGAATAACCCTAACCATAAACCTAACCCTAAACCTCACCCTAACCGTAACTCTAACCCTAACCCAAACCATCACCCTAACCCTAACACTGACCCTAACCCTAACCCTAAACTTCACCCTAACCCTAAACCTAACCCTCAACCTAGCATATATCCTAACCCTAATCCTAACCCTAACACTCACACTAACCCTCACTCTAACCCTAAACCTAACCCTCACCCTTAATCTAACCCTCACCCTCAGCCTCAGACTCAGCCTTACCCTAAGGCTAACACTAACTCTAACCCTCAAACTCACCATCACCTTAACCCTATTCCTAACCCTAACCCCAACCCCAAACCTAACCCTCACCCTCACCCAAACCCTAACACTAACCCTAACCCTAACACTAACCCTCAACATCAACCTAACCCTAAACCTAACACTCACCCTAGCACATACCCTAACCCTAATCCTAACCCTAACGCTCACCCTAACCGTCACTCTAAACATAACCCTAACCCTAACCCTCACCCTAATGCTAACCCTCACCCTACCCCTACCCCTAACCTTCACACTAACCCTAAACCTCACCCTAACACTCACCCTAACCCTAACTCTAAACCTAAAACTCACACTCGCCCTAACCCTAACCATAACCCTAAACCTCCACCTAACACTAACCCCAAACCTCAACCTCATCCTTAACGGCATCCTCACCCTAACCCTAAACCTCACCCTCACCCTAGTCCTCACCCTAAACCTAACCCTAGCCCTAACACTCACCCTAACCATAACCCTCAACATAACCCTAACACTCACACTAACCATAACCCTAAACCTCACCCTCACCCTCACCCTAACCCTAACCCTATCCCTCACCCTCACCCTAAACCAAACCCTAACCCTAATCCTCACCCTAACCCTAAGCCTAACCCTAACCCTAACCCTAACCCTCACACTCACCCTCAACCTACACCTAATCCTAAACCTAAACCTAACCCTCACAGTAACCCTCAAACTAGCGCTCACCCTAACCCTAATACTAACCCTAAACCTCATCCTAACCCTCACCCTAACCCTAACCCTAAACCTCATCCTAACCCTCACCCTAACCCTAACCCTCATGCTCGGCCTAAGCCTAACCCTAAGCCTAAGCTTATGCCTAAATGTAACCTTCACACTAACCCTCAACCTAACACTAACCCTAACACAAGAGCTAACTCTAACCCTAAACCTCACCCTCACCCTAACCCTAACTCTAACCCTAACCCTAAACATAAACCTAACCCTCACCCTAACCCTAAACCTCACACTCACCTTAACAGTAAACCTAATCCTAATCCTAACAGTAACTCTAACCCTAACCCTCATTCTAACCATAACACTCACCCTAAACCTAACCCACACCCTAACACATAAATTCACCCTAACACTAAACCTAACCCTAACACTAGCACTCACACTAAACCTAACCCTCGCGCTCACCCTAAACCAAATCCTAACCCTAACCCTCACCCTAACCCTACGCCTAAGCCTAACCCTAACCCTCAAACTCACCCTCAACCTATACCTAATCCTAAACCTAACCCTAACCCTCACAGTAACCCACAACCTAGCGCTCACCCTAACCCTAGTCCTAACCCTAAACCTCATCCTAACCCTCACCCTAACCCTAACCCTAACCCTCACCCGAACGCTAACCCTAACCTTCACCCTCATGCCCGGCCTAAGCCTAACCCTAAGCCTAAGCTTAAGCCTAAACCTAACCCTCACACTAACCCTCAACCTAACCCTAACCCTAACACAAAAGCTAAATCTAACCCTAAACCTCACCCTCACCCTAACCCTAACACTAAACATAAACCTAACCCTCAACCTAACACTAAACCTCACACTCAACAGTAAAACTAATCCTAACCCTAACAGTAACCCTAACCCCAACCCTCACCCTCATTCTAACCATAACACTCACGCTAACACTAACCCTCAACCTAACACATAAATTCACCCTAACACTAAACTTAAACCTAACACTAGCACTCACACTAACCCTAACCCTCAACCTCACCCTAGCCCTCACCCTAACCCTAACCCTCATCCTCATCCTAAACCTCACACTAACCCTAAAACTAATCCTCAATATAAAATTCACCCTCACCTTAACCCTAACCCTAAACCTCACCCTAACCCTAACCCTCACCCTTAACTTAATCTTCACTCTCAGCCTAACTCTCACCTTTACCCTTACCTGCACCCTCACCCTAACCCTCACCATAAGCCTAACCCTCATCCTAACCCTCACACTGACCGTAACCCTAAGCCTAACACTAACCCTAACCCTCACCCTCACCGTAGACATCATCCTAACTCTAATCTTAACCCTAAACCTAACCCTAACCCTAACCATCACCCTTAACCTAATCCTCAACCCCACCCTCACCCTCAGCCTAAACCTAAGCCTAAGCCTAATCCTAACCATAACCCTCACACTCAGCCTCATCATAACCCTAATCCTAAACCCAACCCTAACACTAACCCTAAACCTCAACCTAACCCTCCCCCTAACCCTCACCGTAACTCTAACTCTAACCCTAAACTTCACCCTCACCCTACCCTCACCCTAAACCTAAATCTAACTCTCACCCTCACCCTCATCGTAACTCTAAACCTAACCCTAACAATAACACTAACCCTAACCATCACCCTAACCCTAACCCTAACCCTAAAACAAACCCTAACCCTAACGCAAACCCTGAACGTCAGCCTCACCCTAACGATAAACTTAACCTTAACCATAACACTAACAATAACCCTAAACCTAATCCTAACCCTGAAACTCACCCTAACCCTAACCCTCACACTCACGGTAACCTAACCCTAACCCTCACCCTAACCCTCACCCTCAGGTTAACGCTAAGCCTTAACCCTATCCCTAAGCCTAACACAATCACTCACCCTAACATTAACCCTAATCCTAAACCTAACCCTAACCCTAACACTCATCCTAACCCTCACCCTAACCCTAACCCTAACACTCAACCTAACCCTAACTCTAACCCTAAACCTCACCCTCACCTTCACCGTAACCCTAATCCTAACCCTAAACCGCACCCTAACCCTAACCCTAACCCTTACCCTCACCCTCACTGTAACTCTAACCCTAAACCTAACAATGACACTAACCCTAACCCTAACCCTCAGCCTCACCCTCACCGTAACCCTAACCCTAACCCAAACCCTCACCCTAACCCTAACCTAAACCTCACCCTAACCCTAACCCTAACCGTCACCCTGAGCCTCACCCTCACCATAAACTTAAACCTAATCATAACACTAACAATAACCCTAACCCTAACCCTAATCTAACCCTCACCCTCACCCTAACCCTAACCCTAACCCTCACCCTCACCCTCACCCTCACCCTCACACTAAATCTCACCCTAACCCTAAACTTAACCCTAACCCTAAACGTCACCCTAACGCTAACCCTAACCCTCACCCTCTTCCTAGCCCTCACCTTAGCCCTAATCCTAAACCTAAACCTCACCCTAATCCTCACCCTAACCCTAAAACACTAACATTCACCCTAATCCTAACCCTTAACCTCACCCTCACGCTCGGCGTAAACCTAAGACTAAGGCTAACCCTAACCCTAACTTTCACACTCACCCTCACCCTCATCCTCACAGTAACTCTAACCTTAACCCTAACAATAACACTAACCCTAACCTTAACCCTAACCCTAAACCTCACCCTGACAGTAAACCTCAACCTAAACCAACCCCTCACCCTAACACTAACACTAACCCTAACCCTAAACCTCAACCTAACCCTAACCCTAAACCTCACCCTCACCCTCAACCTCACTGTAAACTTAACCTTAATGATAACACTAACAATAACCCTAACCATAACACTAATACTAACCCTCACCCTCACCCTAACACTAACCCTCCCTCTCACAGTAACCCTAACCCTAACCCTCACCCTAACACTAAACCTAACCCTAATCCTAAACCTCGCCATAATGCCAACCCTAACTCTGAAGCTCACCCTTGCCCTCATACTAACCCTAATCCTAACCCTAAACATCATCCTAACCCTCACTCTTACCATAACCCTAACCCTCAACCTAACCCTAAACCTAATCTTGAAGCTAACTCTAACACTCACCCTCACACTCAGCCTCAGCCTAACCCTAAACCTAAGTCTAACCCTAACCCTCACACTCACCCTCACCTTAACCCTAATCCTAACACTAACCCTCAACCTAACCCTCCCACTAATCCTAACACTAAACCTAAACCTCACCCTCACCCTAACCCTAACTCTAACCCTGACCCTAAACCTAAACCTCACCCTAACCCTAACCCTAACCCTCACCCTCACCATAACAGTAACCCTAACCCTAACAATAACCCTAACCCTAACGCTAACACTAACCCTAAACGTAAACCTCACCCTTATGCTAACCCTCACCCTAAAACTAACCCTAATACTAACACTAACCGTCACACTAACCCTAACCATCACCTTAACCCTAGACCTCAACATAACCCTAAACCTAACCCTCACCCTCACCATAGCCCTCACACTAACCCTAACCCTCATCCTCACCCTAAACCTCACACTAACCCTAACACTGATACTCAATCTAAACCTCACCCTCACCCTAACCCTAACCCTAATCCTCACCCTAACGAGGACCCTAACCCTAACCCTCACCTTTACCCTTACTGTCACCCTAACCCTCACCCTACCCCTAACAATCATTCTAACCCTCACCCTAAACATAACCCTAACCATCACGCTAACCCTAACCCTCAACCTCACACTCAGCCTCATTCTAAACCTAAGCCTAACCTTAAGCCTAACCCTAACCCTCACCCTCACCCTACCACTCACCCTATCCCTAATCCTAACCATAACCCTAAAAATAACACTAACCATAACCCTAACCCTCATTCTAACCCTAACCCTCACCCTAACCCTTACCCTAACCTTAACACTTACCTTACCCTAACAATAACCCTAACCCTAACCCTAACCCTCATTCTAACCCTAACCCTCACCCTCACCCTTACCCTCAACCTAACACTTACCTTACCCTAACAATAACCCTAACCCAAACACTAACCCTCACACTAACCCTAACCATCACCCTACTCTAACCCTAACCTTAAACCTCACCATAACCCTAACCCTAACCCTCACCCTCACCCTCACCCTCACCATAACTCTAACCCTAACCTTAACAATAAAAATAATCTTAACCCTAAACCTAACCCTAATCCTAATCCTAAACCTAATACCCACCTTCAGCCTCGCCCTAACCACAAACTTAACCCTAACCATAACACTAACAATAACCCTAACCCTCACCCTAACCCTAACATTAATCCTCACCTTAACCCTAACCCTAACCCTAATCCTAACCCTATACCTCATCCTAACCCTCATCTAACCCTCACCCTAAACCTCAACCTAACCCTAACCCTCACCCCCACACTTAGCCTAACCATAAACCTAACCCTAACACTAACCCTCACACTCACACTCAAGCTAAACCTAATCATGAATCTAACCCGCTCCCTAACCATAACCCTCACCCTAACCCTCACCCTAACACTAACCCTAACACCAATCCTAACACTAACACTCACACTAACCCTAACTCTAACCCTAAACCTCACCCTCACCCTCACCTTAAACCTGACCGTCAACCTCAGCCTAAACCTAAGCCTGACCCTAACCCTAACCCTCACACTCACACTCACCCTCACAATAACACTAATCCTAATCCAAACCCTAACCCTAACCATCACCCTAACCCTAACCCTCACAATAATCCTAAACCTAACACTAACCCTAATCCTAACCCTCACCCTAACCCTAACTCTAAACCTAAACCTCACCCTCAATTTAACCCTAACCCTAACCCTAATCCTAACCCTAAACCTCACCCTAAACATAACCCTAAATCTCACCTTCACCCTAGCCCTCACCCAAACCCTAATCCTAACTCTAACCCTCATCCTAACCCTCACCCTAACTCTAACCCTAACCATCACCCTAACCGTAGCCCCCAGCCACAACCTCACCCTCAGCCTAACCTTAAGCCTAAACCTAAACCTAAACCTAACCCACACTCACCTTCACCCTAACCCTAATCCTAATCCTAATCCTAACCCTAACAATAGCCCTAACCGTAAAGTTAACCCTAATCTTAAATATAACCCTCACCCTAACCCAAACACTCACCCTAACACTTACCCTGAACCTAACACTAACCCTAACCATCACCCTAATGTTCACACTAACCCTAACCCTCACAGTAACCCTAAACCTCATCCTAAACTTAGCCCTAACCCTAACCCTAACCTAAACATCACCCTCATCCTAGCCCTCACCTTACCCTAATTCTAACCCTAACCCTCACCCTCAAATTCACCCTAAACCTCACACTAACCCTAACCCTAATCCTCAATCTAACCCTCACCCTAACTGTAAACCGAACCCTTAACCTAACCCTCACTCTAACCCTAACCCTCACCCTAACCCTAACCCTCACCCTTATCTTAACCCTCACCCTCAGCCTAAACCTCACCTTTACCCTTACCATCACTCTCACCCTAACTCTCAACCTTACACTGACCCTCACCCAAGGCCTCACCCTAACCCTAACCCTAAACCTACCCTCACGATCAGCTTTACACTAATTCTATCACTATTCCTAACCCTAAACGGCACCCTCACCCTAACAGTAAGCTAATTCTTACCCTCACACTAATCCTAACCCTAACCCTAACTCTCACACTAAACCTAACCCTCACCCTAACCGTAACCCTACACCTTGCCCTAAACCTCATCTTAACCCTAAGTCTAACCCTCACCCTAACCCTCACTCATAACCTCACGTCACCGTAAATCTGACCCTAACCCTAATAACAACCCTAACCCTCACCCGAACCCTAACCCTCACCCTCACCCTAACCCTCACCCTAATCATAACCCTAACCCTCACGCTAACCCAAACCTTAACCCTAAGCCTCACCCTTACCCTAACCCTCATCTTAACACTTAACCTCATCCTCACCCTAAACCTCACACTTAACCGAATCCTCACCGTAACTCTAACCCTAACCGTCACCCTCACCCTCACCCTCAAGCTAAGCCTAACCCTAACCCTCAACCTAACCCTAAAACTCACCCTAATCCTCACCCTAACTCTAATGCTAAGTCTAACACTCACCCTAACCCTCATGCTATCACTTACCCACAGCACAAACCTAACACTAACCTTCACGCTCACCCTCTCCCTAACACTAATCCTAACCCTAACCCTCATCCTAACCCTCACCCTAGTCCTAAGTGTAACCATCACACTAAGCCTAATCCTCACACCCACCCTCACCCTCAGCCTAACCCTAAGCCTAAGCCTAATCCTAACCCTAACCCGCACACTCACCCTAACCCTAATCCTTACCCAAAACCTAACCCTAACCCTAAACCTCAACCTTACCCTCACCCTAAACCTAACATTAACCCTAATACTAACCCTAAACCTAACACTCAGCCTTACCCTCCCCCTCAACTTAACGCTAACCCTAAACCTCTCCCTCACCCTATCCCAAATCCTAACCCTAACTCTAAACCTCACCCTAACCCTAACCCTAACCCTCACCCTCACCCTCACCCAAACCGTATGTCTAACCTTAACCCTAACATTAACACTAATCCTAACATTAAAACTAACCCTAACCCTAAGCCTAACCCTAATGCTAACACTCACCCTCACCCTAATCTTAATCCTAACCCTAACACCCAAACTAACCCTAACCCTCACCCTCACTCTAACCCTAACCCTCATCCAAAAGCTCACCCTAACCCTAACCCTAACCCTAAAACTCACCCTAACACTAACCCTAAACCTCACCTTCACCCTAGACCTCACCCTAACCCTAATCATAACCCTAATCCTCATCCTAACTCTCACCCTAACCCTAACTCTAACCCTAAAACTCACCCTCACCCTAACCCTAACTAAAACCCTAACCCTAACCCTAAACCTCACCCTAACCCTAACCCTCACCCTCATCCTCACTGTAACCCTAACCCCAAACCTAACAATAACCCTAAACCTAACCCTAACCCTGACCCTAAACATAACACTCACCCTAACCCTAACCCTTACCCTAACACTTACCCTAACCCTTACCCTAACCCTAACTCTAACTCTCACACTAACCCTAACTCTCACCCTAATCCTAAACCTCACCATAACCCTAACCCTAACCCTAACCCTCACCCAAACTGTAGCCCTCACTCTCACCCTAATTCTAACCATAACCCTCACCCTAACCCTAACCATCATCCTCACAATAAACATCACACTAACCCTAACCCTAATCCTCAATCTAATCCTCACCCTCACCCTAACCCTTATGCTAACCCTCACATTAATCCTTACCCTCACCCTTAACGGAACATTCAACCTCAGCCTAAACCTCACCTTTACTGTTACCGTCAAGCTCACCCTAACCCTCACCCTAACCCTTACACTCATCCTAACACTCACCCTAATCCTAACCCTATCCATCACCCTAACCCTATCACTCACACTCACCCTCACCCTCAGCCTAAACCTATGTCTAAGCTGAACCCTAACCCTATCCCTCACCCTCAACCAAGCCCTCACCCTAAAACTTATCCTAACCCCAACCCTCATCCTAACCCTCACCCTAACCCTAACCTTAACCATCACCCAAAACCTATTCCTGATCACCACCCTCATCCTCAGCCTAACCCTAAGCATAAACCTAAACGTAACCCTCACCCTCAACTTAGCCCTCACCTTAAACCTAATGCTAACCCTAACCTTCATTCTAACCCTCACCCTAACCCTAACCCTAGCCATCACCCAAACCCTATTCCTCACCCCCACCCGCATCCTCAGCCTAACCCTAAGCCTAACTCTAACCCTCACCCTAGCCCGCACTCTAACCCTAACCCTAAACCTAACCCGAACCCTAATCCTCACCATAAACCTAACCCTAATTTTAACCCTCACCGTAACCCTAATCCTAACCCTAAACCTCATCCTAACCCTCACCCTAACCCTAACCCTCACCCTCACCCTCAGCCTAACCCTAAACCTAATCCTCACACTCACACATGCTAAACCTAATCCTAATCTAACCCGACCCCTAAATACAACCCTCACCCTAAACCTCACCCAAACCCTAACACGAAACCTAATCCTCACCATAAACTTTCACCCTAATCCTAACGCTCACCCACACCCTAAACCTCAAGCTCACCCTTACCATAACCCTCAACTAATCCTCACCCTAGCCTTACCATTACCTAACCAAGACCCCCACACTCACCGTCACCTTCACCCTAACCCTCACCCTCATCTTAGACCTCACACTAACCATAACCCTAACCCTAAACCTCAACCTCACCCTCACCTTCAACCTCAGCCTATCCCTAAACCTATCCCTAATCCTAACCAGAACCCTCATCCTCACCCTAACCCTCAACATAACCCTTAACCTCACCCTCACTCTCACCCTAACCGTAACCCTCACACTAAATCTAACCCTCACCCTAAACCTAAACCTACCCCTCACACCAAACCTCACAATAAACTTAACGCTAACCCTAACCCTCACACTCACGCTAGCCCTCACCCTAACCCTAATTCTAACCTTAACCCTCAACCTAACCCTCATCCTCACCCTAAACCTCACACTAACCCTAACCCTAATCCCCAATCTAACCCTAACCCTAACACTTACCCTAAACCTAACCCTCACCCTTACCTTAACTCTCACCCTTAGCCTAACCCTCAACTTTACTCTTACCATCACGCTCATCGTAACCCTCAACCTAACCCGAACCCTCATCCTAACCCTCACCCTAACCCTAACCCTATCCATCACCATGACCCTAACCCTCACCCTCAACATCATCCTCAGCCTAAACCTATGCCTAAGCCTAACCCTAACCTTAACCCTCCCCTCACCCTAGCCCTCACCCTAACCCTAATCCTAACCCTAACCCTCATCATAACCCTCACCCTAACCCTAAGGTTAACCATCACCCTAAGCGTAACCCTCACACCCACCCTCACCTCAGCCAAACCCTAAGCCTAGGCCTAATCCTAACCCTAACCCTAACCCTAACCCTAACACTAACCCTAACCCTAACCCTCACCCTAAACCTCCCACTCAACCTAAGTCTAACCCTAAACCTCAACCTCACCCTATCCCTAATCCTAACCCTAACCCTAAACCTCATCCTAACTCTAACACTAACCTTCACCCTCACCCTCACCCAAATCATTAGTCTAACCCTAACCCTAACATTACCACTAATCCTAACCCTAAAACTAACCCTTACCCTAAACCAAACCTTCACTCTCAGCCTCATCCTCACTGGAAATGTAACCCTAACCATAACATTTACAATAACCCTAACCCTAATCCTAACCATCAACCTCACGCTAACCATAATCCTAACCCTAACCCTCGCCCTAAACTTAACCCTCATTCTCACTGAAACCCTAACCTTCATCTTAACCCTCACCCTATCCTAACCTTAACCCTCAGCCTAACCCTTTACCTCACCCTAATCCTAACACTAAGCCTGACCTAAACCTCCCCTAAACCTCCCCCTCCCCCTAACCCTAACAAAAACCCTAACCCTCAAATGAACACTCAACCTAACCCTAACCCTAACCCTAACCCTAAACCTCACATTAACCCTAACCCTCACCCTAACCCAAACCCTACCCCTCACTATAACCCTCAAACGAACTCTAACCCTCACCCTCACCAGAACCCTAAACCTAACCCTAACCCTAAACCTCACCTTAAGGCTAATTCTAACCCTAACCCTAACCCTAACCGGCACCCTAACACTAATCCTCACCTTCACCATCACCCTCAGCCTAACCCTAAGCCTAACCCTAACCGTAACCCTAACCCTCACACCCTCACCATAACCATAAACCTAAAACTAACTCAAGCCCTAACCCTTACCCTCAACCTAACCATCACCCTAACCCTAACCCTAACACTAACCCTAACCCTAATCCTCACCCTAACCATCACCCTAAGCCTAACACTAACCCTAAACCTGACCTTCACCCTAACCCTAACTCTAACCCTAACCCTAAATATAACCCTAACCCTAGCATTAAACCTCACCCTCAATCTCACCCTCACCGTAACCGTAACCCTAACACTAACAATAACCCTAACCCTAATCCTAAGCCTCACCATAACCATAACACTCACCCTAACCCTAAACCTCAACCTAACACTTACCCTTACCCTAACACTAACGCTCACACTCAGCCTACCCCTCACCGAAACCCTAAACCCCACACTAACCCTAACCCTAAACCTCAATCTAATCCTCACACTCACCCTAACCCTAACCCTTACCCTTACCCTATACCTCACCCTAACCCTAACCCTCCCCCTTACCCTCATCTTAACCCTCATCCTAACCCTAACCTTAACCCTCATCCTAACCCTAATCCTAACCATAACCCTAACCCTAAACCTCACCCTAATCCTAAACCTAAAATTAACCATAACCCTAACCCTCATCCTAACCCTCACTTGAACCCTAATTGTAATCCTAAACCTCACCCTCACCCTAACTCTAACCCTAACCCTAAACCTAAACCTCACCCTAACCCTAAACCTCACCCTCACCCTCAACGTAACCCTAACCCTCACCCTAACCATAAACCTCACCCTAACCCTAACCCTCACCCTAACCATAAACCTCACCCTAACCCTAACCCCCACCCTAACACTTGCCCTCACCCTAACACTAACCCTAACTCTAACACTAACCCTCACAGAAACCCTAACTCTCACCCGAACCCTAAACCTCACCTTAACCCTAACCCTAACCCTCAGCCTCACCCTAGCCCTCACCCTAACCCTAATTCTAACCCTAAACTTAACCCTAACCCTAACCCTCATCCTCACCTTAACCTCACACAAACCGCAACCCTGATCCTCAATCTAACCCTCACCCTCACCCTAACCCTCATCCTAACCCTTACCCTAAAGCTCAACCTAATCCTAACCCTAACCCTTAGGAGAACACTCACCCTCAGCCTAACCCTCATCTTTATTCTTACCGTCACTGGCACGCTAACCCTCACCCTAACCCTAACCCTCATCCTAACACTCACGCTAACCCTAACCCTATCCATCACCCTAACCCAAACCCTCGCCCTAAACTTAACTCTCACTGAAACCCTAACCTTCATCTTAACCCTCACCCTAACCTAAACTTAACCCTCACCCTAACCCTTAACCTCACCCTAATCCTAACACTAAGCCTAACCTAAACCTCCCCCTCCCCTTAACCCTAACACAAAACCTAACACAAACCCTAACCCTCAACCTAACCCTCAACCTAACCCTAACCCTAACCCTAAACCTCACATTAACCCTAAAACTCACCCTAACCCTAACCCTACCCCTCACCCTAACCCTCAAGCTACCTCTAACCCTCACCCTCACCAGAACCCTAAACCTAACTCTAACCCTAAACCTCACCTTAAGGGTAATTCTAACCCGAAAACTAACCCTAACCAGCACCCTAACCCTAATCCTCACCTTCACACTCACCCTCAGCCTAACCTTAAGCCTAAGCCTAAACCTAACCCTAACCCTCACACTCACCCTCACACTAACCATAATCCTAAACATAACCCTATTCCTAACCCTTACCCTCAACATAACCCTCACCCTAAACTTAACCCTAACACTAACCCTAACCCTAACCCTCACCCTAAACATCACCCTAACCCTAACACTGACCCTAAACCTGACCTTCACCCTAACCCTAACTCTAACCCTAATCCTAACCCTAAACCTCATCCTAAACTTCACCCTAACCCTCACCCTCACCTTAACCCTAACCCTAAGCTCACCGTCAAGCTGGGCCCAAGCCTAAGCCTAAGTCTAGTCCTAACCCTAACCCTCACCCTAACCCTAACCCTAACCCTAACCCTAACACTAACCCTAACTCTAAACCTAAACCTCACTCTCACCCTAACCCTAACTCTAACCCTAACCCTAACCCTAAACCTCATCTTAACACTAAACCTAACCCTCACCTTCACCCTCACATTAAACATAACCTTAAACTTAACCCTAACAATAACTCTAACCCTAACCCTAACCCTCACCCATACCATAAGCCTCACCCTAACATTTACCCTTAACCTAACACTCACCCTAATCCTAACACTAACCCTCACACTAACCCTAACCATCACCCTAACCCTAAGCCTAACCCTCACCCTAACAATAAACCTCACCCTCAACATCACCCTCAGGCTAACCCTAAGCCTAACCCTAAACCTAACCCTAACAATAACCCTAAACTTAATCCTAACACTCACCCTAACCATAACCCTCACCCAACCTAAACCCTCACCCTAACACTTACCTTCCCACTAACACTAACCCTAACCCTAACAATAACCCTCAAACTAACCCTAATCTAACCTTAAACCTCAACCTAACCCTCAAACTCACCCTAACCCTAACACTAATCCTAACCCTAACACTAAACCCCACCCTAACCCTAACCTTAACCCTGACCCGCACCCTCACCCTCACCGGAAATCTAACCCTAACCCTAACAATACCACTAAACCTAAACAAAACCATCACCCTAACCCTAATCCTCACCCCCACCCTCACCCTCAGCCTAACCCGAAGCCTAAGCCTAACCCTCAACCTAACCCTCACACTCACCCTCACCCTAAGCCTAATCCTAAACCTAACCCTATCCTTAAACCTCAACCTAAACCTCACAATCACACTAACCCTAACACTAACCCTAACCCTAAACCTCAACTTAACAGTCCCCCTAACCATATATCTAACCCTAAACCTAAGCCTAAGCCTAAACCTAAACGTCACCGTAACCCTAACCCTAACTCTCAAACTAAACCTAACCCTAAAAATAACCCTAAACCAAACCCTAATTCTCAGCCTCACCCTCACCCTAATCCAAACCCTAACCTTAACCCTCACCCTAACCCTAAGCCTAATCCTAAACCTAACCCTAACCCTCACATTCAACCTCAACCTAATCTTAATCCTAAACCTAACCCTATCCCTAACCCTAACCCTCAACCTAACCCTCACCCTAGCCCTAACCCTAACCCTAATTCTAACCCTAAACCTCATTCTAACCCTCACCCTCAACCTCATGCTCGGCCTAAGCCTAAGCCTAAGCCTAAACCTAACCCTAACCCTCACCCTAACCCTAAAACTAACACTAACACTAACTCTAAACCTAAACCTCACTCTCAACCTAACCCTAATTCTAACCCTAACCCTAACCCTAAACCTCATGCTACCCGTAACCCTAAACCTCACTGTAACCATAATCCTAACCCTAACAATAACCCTAACCCTAACCCTAACCCTCACCCTAACTATAACCCTCACCTTAAACCAAGCCCTCACCCTAACACTTACCCTCACCTTAACACTAACTCTAACCCTAACACTAACACTCACACTAACCCTAACAGTAACCCTAAACCTTAACCTCAACCTAACCCTCACCCTCCCCCTAACCCTAACAATGACCCTAACCCTAACCCTCCCCCTAACCCTCTCCCTAAACCTATATCTAACCCTAAACCTCACCCTCACCCTAACCCTCACCCTCAACCTAGCCCTCAACCTAATCCTAATTCTAACCCTCACCTTCACCCTAACCCAGACCCTCATCCTCACCCTAAACTAAAACACTAACCCTAACCCTAATTCTCAATCTAACCCTAACCCTAAGCCTAAACCTAACCCTTACCCTAACCCTAAACCTAACCCTAACCCTCAGACTTATCTTAACCCTAACCCTCAGTGTAAACTTCACTTTTACCCTTACCATCATCCTCACCCTTACCCTCACGCTAACCCTAAACCTCATCCTAACCCTCACTCTATCCGTAAACTTAACCATCACCCTAACCCTAACCCTCACCCAAAACCTCACGCTCACCCTAACCCTAAGCCTATGCCTAAGCCTTAACCTAACCCTCACCCTCACCCTACCCCTCAACCTAACCCTAATCCTAACCATCACCATAACCCTAATCCTGACCCCCAACCTCAGCCTAACCCTAAGCCTAAGCCTAACCCTGACCCTAACTCTCACAGTCACACTCAACCTAAATCTAACCCTAACCCTAACCCTAAACCTCAACCTAACCCTCACCCTAACCTTAACCCTAACACTAACACTAACCCTAACCCTCGATCTATCCTTCCCCCTACCCTACATCTAACCTTAAACCTCACCCTCACCCTAACACTAATCCTAACCCTAACCCTAAACCTCACTCTAAATCTAACTCTCACACTCACCCTCACCCTCACTCTCACAGTAAATCTAACCCTAACCCTAACAATAACACTAATCCTAACCCTAAACCTAACTCTAACCCTAACAGTAATCCGAACCCTCACCATCACCCTAACGCTAATTCTAACCCTAAGCCCCAACGTAACACTAACCCCCATGTCACCGTAACCATAACCCTCATCCTAACCCTCACCCTTTCCCTAAACCTAACCCTAAACCTCACACTAACAGTAACCCTAATACTCACCTTCACCCTAGTTCTCACCCTAAATCTAATCCTAACCCTAATCCTCATTCTAACCCTCACCCTAACCCTAACCGTAACCCTCAACATAACCCTAAACCTCACCCTAACACTCACCCTAACCCTAACCCTAAACCTCACTCTAACCCTAACTCTCACCCTCACTCTCACCCTCAGCCTAAACCTAAGCCTAATCCTAAACCTAACCCTAACACACACACTCACCCTCACCCTAACCCTAATCCTAACCCTAACCCTAACCCTAAACCTCCCCCTACCTCTCACCCTAAACCTAACTCTAACCCAAACCCTAAAGCTCACCCTAACCCTAACCATAACCATCACACTAACCCAAACCCTCACCCTATCACTTACCATGACCCTAACTCTAATCCTGACCCTAACACTAACCCTCACACTAACTCTAAACCTAACCATCACCCGCACCCTCACCCTCATCAGAACTCTAACCCTAACTCTAACAATAAAACTAATCCTAACCCTAACCATCACCCTAAACCTAATCCTCACCCCCACCCTCACCCTCATCCTAACCCTAAGCCTAAGCCTAACCCTCACCCTATCCCTTACACTCACCCTCACCCTAACCCTAATCCTAACCCTAAACCAATCCCTAAACCTCATCCTAACCCTCACCCTCACCCGAACCCTAACACTAACCCTAACCCTAATCCTCACCCTAAACCTCCCCCAACCACTAACTCTAACCTTAAACCTCACCCTCACCCTAACCCTAACCCTAAACCTAACCCTAAACCTCACCCTAAACTTCACCCTAACCCTAAACCCTCACCCTCACCCTCAACCTCACAGTAACTCTAACCCTAACAATAACACTAACACTAATCCTAACCATAACCATAACCATAACCCTCAACCTCAGCCTCACCCTCACCGCAAACTTAACCCTAACCATAACACTAACAATAACCCTAAACCTAACCCTAACCCTAATCCTCACCCCCACACTCACCCTCAGCCTAACCATAAGCCTAAATCTAACCCTAACCCTAACCCTCACCATAACCCTAACCCTAACCCTAAAACTAACCCTAAATCTAACCCTAAACCAAACCCTAATCCTCAGCCTCACCCTCACCATAACCCAAACCCTAATCTTAACCCTCATCCTAACCCTAAGCCTAATCCTAACTCTAACCCTAACCCTCACACTCAACCTCACCCTAACCTTAATACTAAACCTAACTCTACCCCTAACCCTAACCCTCACCCTAGCCCTAACCCTAAACCTAATCCTAACCCTAAACCTCATCCTAACCCTCACCCTCAACCTCATGCTCGGCCTAAGCCTTAGCCTAAGCCTAAACCTAAGCCTAACCCTAACCCTCACCCTAACCCTAAAACTAACACAAAGCCTAACTCTAAACTTAAACCTCACTCTCACCCTAACCCTAATTCTAACCCTAACATAACCCTAAACCTCATCCTTACCCTAACCCTAACACTCACTCTCTCCTTCACTGTAACCATAACTCTAACCCTAACCCTAACAATAACCCTAAACCTAAACCTAACCCTCACCCTAACCATAACCTCACCCTATCCCAAACCCTCAACCTAACACTTACGCTAAACATAACACTAACCCTAACCCTAACACTAACCCTCACAATAACACTGACCCTAACCCTAACCCTTAAACTGAACCTAACCCTCACTGTTACCCTAAGCCTAATACTAACCCTAACCATAACCCTCACCCTAACCTTACCCCTAACCATACATCTAACTCTAAATCTCACCCTCACCCTAACCCTAACTCTAAACCTGACCGTAAACCTCACCCTAACCCTAACCCTCACCCTTACCCTCAACCTCACCTTAACTTTAACCCTAACCCTAACAATAACATTAACCCTAACCCTAACCAAACACTCACCCGCAGCCTCACCCTCACTGCAAAAGTAACCCTAACCCTCACCCTTACCCTCAACCTCACCTTAACTTTAACCCTAACCCTAACAATAACATTAACCCTAACCCTAACCAAACACTCACCCGCAGCCTCAACCTCACTGCAAACGTAACCCTAACCATAACACTAACAATAACCTAAACCAAACCCTAAACCTAACCCTAATCCTCAACCCAACCTCACCCTCAGCCTAACCCTAAGCCTAACCCTATACCTAAACATAACCCTCACCATAACCCTAACCCTAACCCTAACCCTAAGTCTAAACCTAACCCTAACCCTAAAGCTAACCCTAAACCTAAACCTAACCCTAATCCTAAGCCTCACCCTCACCCTAACACAAACCCTAACACTAATCCTCACCCTAAACTTAAGCCTAATCCTAACCCTAACCCTAACCCTAACCCTAACCCTAACCCTAAGTCTAAACCTAACCCTAACTCTAAACCTAACCTTAACCCTAAACGTAACCCTAATCCTAAGCCTAACCCTCACCCTAACCCAAACCCAAACACTAATCCTCACCCTAACCCTAAGCCTAATCCTAACCCTAACCATAACCCTAACCCTAACCCTAAACCTAACCCTAACCCTAACCCTAACCCTCACACTCACCCTCACCCTAAACCTAATCCTAAACCTAATCCTATCCCTAACACTAAATCTCACCCTAACACTCACCATAGCCCTCACCCCAAACCTAAACCTAAACCTCATCCTCACCCTAGCCCTCACCCTAACCCTAAATCTATACCTGACCCTCACCCTAACCCTAGCCCTCATCCTCACCCTAAAAATCACACTAACCCTAAACCGAATCCTCAATCTAACCCTCACCTTAACCCTAACACTAACCCTTAACCTAACCCGAAAAATAACCCTAACCCTCACCCATACCTTAACACTCACCCACAGCCAAAACCTCTCCTTTCCCCTTACCATCATAACCACCCAAACCCACACCCTGACCCTAAACCTCATACTAAGCTTCACCCTAACGGAAACCCTCACCCTAGCCCTCACCCTAACCCTAATCCTAACCCTAACCCTCATTCTACCCCTCACCCTAACCCTAACCCTAACAATCACCCTAACCCTAATCCTCACCCCCACCCTCACCCTCAGCCTAACCCTTAGTCTAAGCCTAACCCTAACCCTAAACCTCACACTCACCCTCACCTAACCCTAATCCTAACACTAACCCTAACCCTAAACAAAACCTCAATGTAACCATCAACCTAACCTTAACCCTAACACTAACCCTAACCCTAACCTCGAACTAACACTCTCCCTAACCCTAAATCTAAAACTAAACCTCACCCTCACCCTAAACCTAATCCTAACCCTAACCATAAACCTCAACCTAACCCTAAACCTAACATTCACCCTCACACTCACCCTCACCCTTACCATAAATCTAACCCTAACCCTAACAATAACACTAGTCCTAACCCTAAACCTAAGCCTAACCCTAATCCTAACACTCACCTTCACCCTAACCCTAATCCTAACCCTAACCCTCAATCTAACCCTAACCCTCACCCTCATAGTAATCCGAACCCTCATCCAAACCCTCACCCTAAACCTAACCCAAACCCTAAACCTCACCATAAAACTAACCCTAACCCTCAAACTCACCCTAGCCCTCACCTTAACCCTAATCGTACCCCTAAACCTCATCCTAACCCTAACCCTAACCATCACACTATCACTAACCCTAACCCTCAACCTAACCCTAACCTTCACCCTAACCCTAAACTTAACCCGAACCCAAACTCTCACCCTAACCCTAACCCTAACCCTCACCCTAAACCTAACACTCACCCTCACCCTCACCCTCAGCCTAAACCTACGCCAAAGCCTAACCCTAACCCTGACCCTCACACTCACCCTAACCCTTAACCTAATCCTAATCCTAACTCAAAGCCTAACCCTCACCTTCAGCCTAATGCTCACCCTAACCCTAACCCTAACACTTACCCTAAACCTAACCCTCACCCTCAGACTAACCCCAAGCAGAAGCCTAACCCTAAGCCGAACCCTCACACTCACCCTAACCCTCACACTCACTCTAACCCTCACCCAAACCCTAACTCTAACACTAACCCTAACCCTAAACCTCACCTTCAGCCTCACCCGAGACCTAACTCTAATCCTAAAACTAACTCTCACCCTAACCCTAACCCTAACCCTAAACCTCACCCTAACCCTAAACCTCACCATCATCCTAATCCTAACCCTAACCCTCATCCTAACCCTCATCCTAACACTAACCCTAACCCTCACCTTCACCCCCACCCTTACCCTCAGCCTAACCATAAGCCTAACCCTAACCCTCACGGTAACCCTAACCCTAACCTTAAACCTAACCGTAAATCTAACCCTAAACGAAACCCTAATCCTCAGCTTCACCCTCACCATAACACAAACCCTAAATTTAACCCTCACCCTAACCCTAAGGCTAAACCTCACCATAAACCTCACCCTAACCCTGACCTTCACCCTCACCCTCAACCTCACCGTAACTCTAACCCTAACCCTAACCCTAACAATAACATTAACCCAAACCCTAACCCTAACCATAACACTCACCCTCAGCCTACCCTCACTGAAAACTTAACCCTAACCATAACATTAACAATAACCTAAACCAAACCCTAACCCTAACCCTAATCCTCACCCCCACCCTCACCGTCAGCCTAACCCTAAGCCTAACTCTATCCCTAATCCCAACCCTCACCATAACCCTAACCCAAAACCTACCCCGAGTCCTCACCCTAACCCTAAGCCTAATCTTAACCTTAACCCTAAGCCTAATTCTAACCCTAAACCTAAACCTAATCCTAAACTTAACCTTATCCCTAACACTAAACCTCACCCTAACACTCACCCTAGCTCTCAACCTAACAAATATCCTAAAAATCATCCTCACCCTATCCCTCACCCTAACCCTAATTCTATCCCTCACCCTCACCCTAACCCTAACCCTCATCCTCACCCTAAACCTCACACTAACCCTAAACTGAATCCTCAATCTAACCCTCACCTTAACCCTAACACTAACCTTTACCCTAACCCTAAACCTAACCCTAACACTCACCCTTATCTTAACACTCACCCTCAGCCAAAACCACTCCTTTACCCTTACAATCATAATCACCCTAACCCAAACCCTAACACTAAACCTCATACTAAACCTCACCCTAACCGTAAACCTAACCATCACCCAAACCAAAACCCTCAACCTCAACCTCAAGCTCAGCCTAACCAGAAGCCTAAGCCTTACCCTATTCCTCACCCTCACCTGAGCCCTCACCCTAACCTTAATCCTAACCCTAACCCTCATTCTAACCCTCAACCTAACCCTAACCCTAACCATCACCCTAACCCTAATCCTCACCCCCACCCTCACCCTCAGCCTAACCCTAACCCTAAGCCTAAACCTAACCCTAACCCTCACACTCACCCTCACCTTAACCCTAATCCTAACCCTAACCCTAACCCTAACCCAAAACCTCAACATAACCATCAACCTACCCTTAACCCTAACACTAACCCTAACCCTAACCCTCGAACTAACATCACCCTCACCCCAGCCCTCATCCTAACCTTAATCCTAACCCTAACCCTCATTCTAACCCTCAACCTAACCCTAAACCTAACCATCACCGTAACCCTAATCCTGACCCCCACCCTCACCCTCACCCTACCCCTAATCCTAACCGTAAACCTAACCCTAACCCTAAACCTCAACCTTACCCTCGCCCTAAACCTAACACTAACCCTAACACTTACCATAAACCTAACATTCACAATTACTCTCCCCCTCAAACTAACTCTAGTCCTAAACCTCTCCCTCACCCTATCCCTAATCCTAACCCTAACTCTAAACCTCACCCTAACCCTAACCCTAACCCTCACCCTCACCCTCACCCAAACCATAAATCTAACCCTAATCCTAATATTTACACTAATCCTAACCCTAAAACTAACCCTTACCCTAACCCTAACCTTCACCCTCAGCCTCACCATCACTGCAAATGTAACCCTAAACATAACATTTACAATAACCCTAACCCTAATCCTAACCATCACCTTCACCCTAACCTTAATCCTAAACCTAACCCTCACCCTAACCTTAACCCTCACCCACACTGAAACCCTAAACCTCATCTTAACCCTCACACTCAACCTCACCCTCACCCTCACTGTAACTCTAACCCTAACCCAAACAATAACAATAATCCTAACCCTAAACCTAAACCAAAACCTAAGCCTAACCCCAATGCTAACACTCACCCTCACCCTAATCCTAATCCTAACCCTAATACTCAAACTAACCCTAACCCTCACCCTCACTGTAACCCTAACCCTCGTCCAAAAGCTCACCCTAACCCTAACCCTAACACTAAAACTCACCCTAACACTAACCCTAACCCTCACCGTCACCCTAGCCCTCACCCTAACCCTAATCATAACCCTAATCCTCATCCTAACCCTCACCCTAACCCTAACTCTAACCCTAAAACTCACCCTCACCCTAACCCTAACTAAAACCCTAACCCTAACACTAAACCTCACCCTGACCCTAACCCTCACCCTCACCCTCACTGTAACACTAACCCTAAACCTAACAATAACCCTAAACCTAACCCTAACCCTCACACTAAACATAACACTCACCCTAACCCTAACCCTCAACCTAACACTTACCCTAACCCTTAACCTAACCCTAACTCTAACACTAACCCTCACAGTAACCCTAACTCTCACCCTAACCCTAAACCTCACACTCACCCTAAACCTAACCCTAACCCTCACCCTCACCCTAGCCCTCACTCTAACCCTAATTCTAACCATAACCCTCACCCTAACCCTCAACTTCATCCTAAGCCTAAACCTCACACTAATCCTAACCCTAATCCTCAATCTAACCCTCACCCTCACCCTAACCCTCATCCTAAACCTGATGCTAACCCTCACCGTAATCCTAACACTCACCCTTAGGGGAACACTCACCCTCGGCCTAAACCTCACCTTTACTGTTACCGTCATGCTCACCCTAACCCTCACCCTAACCCTAACACTCATCCTAACACTCGCCCTAAACCTAACACTATCCATCAGCCTAACCCTATCACTCATCTTCACCCACACCCTCACCCTAGCCCTCACCCTAAAACTTATCCTAACCCTAACCCTCATCTTAACCCTCACCCTAACCCTAACCCTAACCATCACCCAAAACCTATTCCTCACCCCCACACCCTCATCCTCTGCCTAACCCTAAGCCTAAGCCTAAGCCTAAGCCTAACCCTCACCCTCACCCTAGCCCTCACGCTAAACCTAATCCTAACCCTAACCCTCATCCTAACCTTCACCCTAACCCTAACCCTAACAATCACCCAAACCCTATTCCTCAACCCCACCCTCACCCTCAGCCTAACCCTAAGACTAAGACTAACCCTAACCCTAAACCTCACCCTCACCCTAACCCACACCCTAACACTAATCCTAAACCTAACCCGAACCCTAATCCTCACCTTAAACCTAACACTAACCTTAACCCTCACCATAGCCCTCACCGTAACTCTAATCCTAACCCTATACCTCATCCTAACCCTCACCCTCACCCTAACCCTAACCCTCACCCTAACCCTAACCCTCACCCTCACCCTCAGCCTAAACCTAAACCTAACCCTAACACTAATACTCACACTCACATTCACGCTAAACCTAATCCTAAATCTAACCCGATCCCTAAACATAATGCTCACCCTAACCCTCACCCTAAACCTAACCGTAACACCAATCCTAACACTAACCCTCATACTAACCCTAACTCTAAACCTCACCCCCACCCTCACCTTAACCCTCACCCTCAACCTCAGCCTAAACCGAAGCCTAAACCTAACCCTAACCCTCACACTAACACTCACCCTCACTTTAACACTAATCCTACTCCCAGCCCTAACCCTAACCCTCACCCTAACCCTAAACTGAATATTAACCCTATCCCTTACCCTCACCCTAACCCTAACTCTAAACCTAAACCTCACCCTCACCTTAATCCTAAACCTAATCCTAACCCTAACCCTAAACCTCACCCTAAACATAACCCTAAACCTCACCTTCACCCTAGCCCTCACCCAAACCCTAATCCTAACTCTAACCCTCATCCTAACCCTCACCCTAACCCTAGCCCTAACCCTCACCCAAAACATAACCCTCACCCTCACCCTCAGCCTAACCCTAAAACTAATCCTCACACTCACACTCACACTAACTCTAATCCTAAATCTAACCTGATCACTAACCATAACCCTCACCCTAACCCTCACCCTAACCCTAACCCTAACACCAATCCTAACAATAACCCTCACACTAACCCTAAATCTAACCTTAAACCTCACCCTCACCCTCACCTTAACGCTCACCCTCAACCTCAGCCTAAACCTAAGCCTAACCCTAAGCCTAACCCTAACCCTCACACTCACACTCACCTTCACACTAACACTAATCCTACTCCCAGCCCTAACCCTAACCCCCATCCTAACCCTAACCCTCACCCTAAACCTAAACCGAACATTAACCCTAACCTTAACCCTCACCCTAACCCTATCTCTAAACCTAAACCTCAGCCTCACCTTAACCCTAACCCTAACCCTAACCCTAACCCTAAGCCTCACCCTAAACATAACCCTAAACCTCACCTTCATCCTAGCCCTCACCCAAACCCTAATCCTAACTCTAACCCTCATCCTAACCCTCAACCTAACCCTAAGTATCACCCTAAACCTAACCCTCAGCCTCAACCTCACCCTCAGCCTAACCTTAAGCCTAAACCTAAACCTAACCCTAACCCACACACTCACCCTCACCCTAACCCTATTCCTAATCCTAACCCTAACAATAACCCTAACCCTAAACCTAACCCTCAACCTAAACATAATCCTCACCCTAACCCAAACCCTCACCCTAACACTTACCCTCACCCTAACACTAAGCCTAACTCTAACATTAACCCGCACACTAACCTTAACTCTCACATTAACCCTAACCCTTAACCCTAACCCTCACCCTCACCCTAACCCTCATCCTAACACTTAACCTCATCCTCACCCTAAACCTCACACTTAACCGAATCCTCACCGTAAATCGAAACCTAACCGTCACCCTCACCATCACCCTCACGCTAAGCCAAACCCTAACCCTCACCCTATCCCTAAAACTCACCCTAATCCTCACCCTAACCCTCACCCTAACCCTAATGCTAAGTCTAACACTCACCCTAACCCTCATGCTATCACTTATCCACACCACAAACCTAACCCTAACCTTAACCATCAACCTCACCCTAAACCTCACCCTAACCCTAAACCTAATCCTAACCCTCACACTAACCCTAACCCTAACAGTAAGCCTCACCTAACCCTAAACCTAACCTTCTACCTCACCCTAACCCTCACCATCACCCAAACCTTCACCCTAATCCTAACGCTCACCCACACCCTAAACATCAAGCTCACCCTTACCCTAACCCTCAACTAATCCTCACCCTAACCCTAACCATTACCTAACCAAGACCCTCACCCTCACCCTCACCTTCACCCTAACACTCACCCTCACCCTAGACCTCACCCTAACCATAACCCTAACCCTAAACCTCACCCTCACCCTCACCCTCAACCTCAGCCTATCCCTAACCCTATAACTAATCCTAAACCTAACCCTAATCCTCACCCTAACCCTCACCATAACCCTTAACCTCACCCTCACTCTCACCCTAACGGTAACCCTCACACTAAACCTAAACCTCACCCTAAACCTTACCTACCCCTCACCCTAAACCTCACCATAAACTTAACCCTAACCCTAACACTCACCCTCACGCTAGCCCTCACCCTAACCCTAATTCTAACCCTAACCCTCACCCTAACCCTCATCCTCACCCTAAACCTCACACTAACCCAAACACTAATCCCCAATCTAACCCTAAACCTAACCATTACCCTAAACCTCAACCTAACCCTAACCCTCACCCTTACTGTAACCCTCACCCTTAGCCGAACCCTCAACTTTACTCTTACCATCACGCTCATCGTAACCCTCACACTAACCGGAACCCTCATCCTAACCCTCACCCTAACCCTAACCCTATTCATCACCATAACCCTAACCCTCACCCTCACCATCACCCTCAGCCTTAAACCTATGCCTAAGCCTAACCCTAATCTTAACCCTCCCCTCACCCTAGCCCTCACCCTAACCCTAATCGTAACCCTAACCCTCATCCTAACCCTCACCCTAACCCTAAGGTTAACCATCACCCTAAGCCTAATCCTCACACCCACCCTCACCCTCAGCCAAACCCTAAGCCTAAGCCTAATCCTAACCCTAACCCTCACACTCAGCCTCACCCTAACCCTAATCCTAACCCTAACCCTAAACCTCAACCTTAACTTCACTCTAAACCTAAAGCTAACCCTAACACTAACCCTAAACCTAATCCTCACCTTAAACCTCGCCCTCAACCTAAGTCTAACCCTAAACCTCACCCTCACCCTATTCCTAATCCTAACCCTAACCCTAAAACTCACCCTAACCCTAAGCCTTACCCTCACCCTCAACCTCACCCTAACCCTCACCCTCACCATCACCCTCACCCAAATCAGAAGTCTAAACCTAACTGTAACATTACCACTAATCCTAACCCTAAACTAACCCTTAACCAAACCCTAACCTTCACTCTCAACCTCACCCTCACTGGAAATGTAACCCTAACCATAACATTTACAATAACCCTAACCCTAATCCTAACCATCACCCTCACCCTAACCATAATCCTAACACTAACCCTCGCCCTAACCCTCATCTTAACCCTCACCCTGACCTAACCATAACCCTTGCCCTAACCCTTTACCTCACCCTAATCCTAACACTAAGCCTGACCTAAACCTCCCCCTCACCCTAACCCTAACACAAACCCTAACCCTCAAACTAACCCTCAACCTAACCTCAACCTAATCCTAACTCTAACCCTAACCCTAAAACTCACATTAACCCTAACCCTCACCCTAACCCTACCCCTACCCCTCACCATAACCCTCAAGCTAACTCTAACCCTCACACTCACCAGAACCCTAACCATAAACGTAACCATAAACCTCACCTTAAGGCTAATTCTAACCCTAACCCTAACCCTAACCGGCACCCTAACCCTCAGACCAACCCTAACCCTAAACCTAATCCTAAAACTAACACTATCCCTAACCCTAACCCTCACCCTAACGCTCACCCTATCCCTAACCCTAACATTAACCCTAAACCTAACCCTCACCCTAACCCTCCTCCTAAACCTAACTCTAACCCTAAACCTCAAACTCACCCTGACCCTAACCCTAAACCTAACCCTAACCCACACCCTAACCCTAAACCTCAAACTCACCCTAGCCCTCATCCTAACCCCAATCCTAAACCTAACCCTCACCCTAACCCTCACCGTAACCCTAAACCAAACCCTCACCCTAACCTACACCCTCACCCTAACCCTGAGCCTAACCCTAAGCCTAACCCTAAACCTAACCCTAACCCACACACTCACCCTCACCCTAAACCTAATCCTAACCATAAACCTAACCCTTACCCTCACCCTAACTCTAAACCTAAAATTAACCCTAATCCTAAACCTTATCCTAAGCCTCACCCTAACCCTAACTCTAAACCTAAACCTCACCCTAAACTTAACCCTAACCTTAACCCTCACCCTAGCCCTCACTGTAACCCTAATCCTAACCCTATACCTCATCCTAACCCTCACCCTAACCCTATCCCTAACCCTCACCCTAACCCTAACCCTCACACTCACCCTCAGTCTAACCCTAACCCTAACCCTACCACTAACCCTCACATTCACACTCACACTAACCATAATCCTAAATATAACCCGATCCCTAACCATAACGCTCACCCTAACCCTCACCCTAACACTAACCCTAACACCAATCCTAACACTAACCCTCACACTAACCCTAACTATAACCCTAAAGCTCACACTCAGCCTCACCTTAACCCTCACCCTCAACCTCAGCCTAAACCTAAGCCTAACACTAACCCTAACACTCAAACTCATACTCACCCTCACCCTAACACTAATCCTAATCCCAGCCCAAACCCTAACCCTCACCCTAACCCTAACCCTCAAACTAACCCTAAATCTAACACTATCCCTAACCCTAACCCTCACCCTAACCCTAACTCTAAACCTAAACCTCACCCTCACCTTAACCCTAACCCTAACCCTAACCCTAATCCTATACCTCACGCTAAACATAACCCTAAACCTCACCTTCACCCTAGCCCTCATCCAAACCCTAATCCTAACTCTAAAATTCATCCTAACCCTCACCCTAACCCTAACCCTAACCATCACCCTAACCCTAACCCTCAGCCTCAACCTCACCCTCAGCCTAACCTTAAGCCTAAACCTAAAACTAATCCTAACCCACACACTCACCCTCACCCTAACCCTAATCCTAACACTAATCCTAACAATAACCCTAACACTAAAGCTAACCCTCAACATAAACATAACCCTCACCCTAACACTTACCCTCAACCTAACACTAACCGTAACTCTAAAACTAACCTTCACACTAAACCTAACCCTCAGAGTAACCCTAAACCTCACCCTAACCTTAACCATAACCCTAACCTAAACCTCACCCCCACCCTAGGCCTCACCCTAACCCTAATTCTAACCCTAACCCTCAACCTAACCCTAACCCTCAACCTCACCCTAAACCTCACACTAACCCTAACCCTAATCCTCAATCAAACCCTCACCCTAACCGTAACCCGAACCCTTAACATAACCCTCACCCTAACCCTAACCCTCACTCTTATCTTAACCCTCACCCTCAGGCTAACCCTCACCTTTACCCTTACCATCACTCTCACACTAACCCTTAACCTTACCCTAACCCTCACCCTAACCCTAACCCTAAACCTCACCCTCACCTTCAGCTTTACGCTAATACTATCACTATTCCTAACCCTAAACCTCACCGTCACCCTAACAGTCAGCTAATTCTTACCATCACACTAATCCTAACCCTAACCCCAACCCTAACTCTCACAATAAACCTAACCCTCACCCTAACCGTAACCCTACCCCTTACCCTAACCCTCACCTTAACACTAATTCTAACCCTCAACCTAACCCTCACCCAAAACTTCACTGTCACCCTAAATCTGACCCTAACCCTAATAACAACCCTAACCCTCACCCGAAACCTAACCCTCACCCTCACCCTAACCCTCACCCTATTCATAACCCTCATCCTCAGCCTAACCCACACCCTAACCTTAAGCATAACCCTAACCCTAAACCTCACCTTAACCCTCACCCTAACCCAAACCTTAACCCTAACCCTCACCCTCACCCTAACCCTCATCCTAACACTTAACATCATCCTCACCCTAAACCTCACACTTAACCGAATCATCACCATAACTCTAACCCTAACCGTCACCCTCACTGTCACCCTCACGCTAAGCCTGACCCTAACCCTCACCCTAACCCTAAAACTCAATCTAATCCTCACCCTAACCCTCACCCTAACCCTAATGCTAAGTCTAACACTCACCCTAACCCTCATGCTATCACTTATCCACACCACAAACCTAACCCTAACCTTAACCCTCACCCTCACCCTAAACCTCACCCGAACCCTAAACCTAATACGAACCCTCACACTAATCCTAACCCTAATACTAACCCTCACCTAACCCTAAACCTAACCTTCTACCTCACCCTAACCCTCACCATCACCCAAACCTTCACCCTAATCCTAACGCTCACCCAAACCCTAAACCTCAAGCTCATCCTTACCATAAACCTCAACTAATGCTCACCCTAACCCTAACCATTACCTAACCAAGACCCTCACCCTCACCCTCACCTTCACCCTAACCCTCACCCTCACCCAAGACCTCACCCTAACCATAACTCTAACCCTAAACCTCAACCTCACCTTCACCCTCAACCTCAGCCTATCCCTAAACCTATCCCTAATCCTAACCCTAACCCTCACCCTTACCCTAACCCTCACCATAACCCTTACCCTCACCCTCACTCTCACCCTAACTGAAACCCTCACACTAAACCTAACCCTACCCCTAAACCTAAACCTACCCCTCACCCTAAACCTCACCATAAACTTAACCCTAACCCTAACACTCACCCTCACGCTAGCCCTCAACCTAATCCTAATTCTAACCCTAACCCTCACCCTAACCCTCATCCTCACCCTAAACCTCACCTTAACCCTAAACCTAACCTTCACCCTCACCCTGACCCTCACCCAAATCGTAAGTCTAACCCTAACCATAACATTACCACTAATCCTAACCCAAAAACTAACCCTTACCCTAACCCTAAACTTCACTATCAGCCTCAACCTCACTGGAATTGTAACCCTAACCATAACATTTACAATAACCCTAACCATAATCCTAACCATCACCCTCACCCTAACCCTAACCCTAACCCTAACCCTCACCCTAACCTTAACCCTCACTCTCACTGAAACCCTAACCCTCATCTTAACCCTCACCCTAACCTAACCTTAACCCTCACCCTAACCCTTAACCTCACCCTAATCCTAACACTAAGCCTAACCTAAACCTCCCCCTCACCCTAACCCTAACCCTTACCCTCAAGCTGGGCCTAAGCCTAAGCCTAAGCCTAAGCCTTGTCCTAACACTAACCCTCACCCAAACCCTAAGGCTAACACTAACCCTAACTCTAACCCTAAACCTCACTCTCACCCTAACCCTAACTCTTACCCTAAACCTAACCCTAAACCTCATCCTAACACTAAACCTAACCCTCATCCTCACCCTCACTTTAACCATAACCTTAAACTTAACCCTAACAATAACTCTAACCCTAACCCTAACCCTCACCCTTACCATAAGCCTCACCCTAACATTTACCCTCAACCTAACACTCAACCTAACCCTAACACTAACACTTACACTAACCGTAACCATCACCCTAACCCTAAGCCTAACCCTCACCCTAACCATAAACCTCACCCTCATCATCACACTCAGGCTAACCCTAAACCTAACCCTAACAATAACCCTAACCTTATCCCTAACCCTCACCCTAACCATAACCCTCACCCCAACCCAAACCCTCACCCTAACACTTACCCTCCCACTAACACTAACCCTAACCCTCAAACTAACACTAACCCTAACCCTAAACCTCAACCTAACCCTCACCCTAACCCTAACACTAACCATAACCCTAATCTTCACCCTAACCCTCCCCCAACCCTATATCTCACACTAAATCTCACCCTCACCCAAATCCTTACCCTAACCCTAACCCTAATCCCCACCCTAAGCCTAACCCTAACCCTGACCCTCATCCTCACCCTCACAGGAAATCTAACCCTAACCTTAACAATACCACTAACCCTAAAGAAAACCATCACCCTAACCCTAATCCTCAACCCCAGCCTCACCCTCAGCCTAACCCGAAGCCTAAGCCTAACCCTCAACCTAACCCTCAACTCACCCTCACCCTAACCCTAATCCTAAACCTAACCCTATCCCTAAACCTCAACCTAACCCTCACAAATAACCCTAACCCTAACATTAACCCTAACCCTAAACCGCAACCTAACAGTCCCCCTAACCATACCTCTAACCCTAAACCTAAGCCTGAGCCTAACCCTAAACTTTACCATAACCCTAACCCTAACCCTAAACCTAAACCTAACCCTAAACCCAACCCTAAACCAAACCCTAATCCTCAGTCTCACCCTCACCCTAACCCAAATCCTAAACTTAACCCTCACCCTAACCCTAAGTCTAATCCTAAACCTAAACCTAATCCTCACATTCAACCTCAACCTAACCTTAATCCTAAAAGTAACGCTATCCCTAACCTTAACCTTAACCTAAACCTCACCCTAGCCCTAACACTAACCCTAATCCTAACCCTAAACCTCACCCTAACCCTCACCCTCAACCTCATGCTCGGCCTAAGCCTAAGCCTAAGCCTTAGCCTAACCCTAACCCTCACCCTAACCCTAAAACTAACACTAACCCTAACTCTAAACCTAAACCTCACTCTCAGCCTAAGCCTAATTCTAACCCTGACCCTAACCCTAAACCTTATCCTAATCGTAACCCTAAACTTCACTCTGCCACTCATTGTAACCATAACCGTAACCCTAACCCTAACAATAACCCTAACCCTAACCTTAACCCTCACCCTAACAATAAACCTCACCCTAAACCAAACCCACACCCAAACACTTACCCTCACCCTAACACTAACTCTAACCCTCACCAACCCTAACACTCACACTAACCCTAACCGTAACCGTAAACCTTAACCTCGACCTAACCCTCACCCTCACCCTAACCCTAACTCTCCCCCTAAACTTCCCCCTAACCCTATATCTAACCCTAAACTTCACCCTCACCCTAACCCTCACCCTCACCCTAGCCTTCACCCTAACCCTAATTCTAACCCTCACCCTCACCCTAACCCAGACCCTCATCCTCACCCTAAACCTCACACTAACCCTAACCCTAATCCTCAATCTAACCCTCACCCTAAGCCTAAACCTAACCCTTCTCCTAACCCTAAACCTAACCCTAACTCTCAGACTTATATTAACCCTAACCCTCAGCGTAAACTTCACTTTTACCCTTACCATCATCCTAACACTTACCCTCAACCTTACCCTAAACCTCATCCTAACCCTCTCCCTAACCGTAAATTTAACCATCACCCTAACCCTCACACTCACCCAAAACCTCACGCTCAGCCTAACCCTACGCCTAAGCCTTACACTAATCCTCACCCTCACACTAGCCCTCAACCTAACCCTAATCCTAACAATCACCATAACCCTAATCTTCACCCCCACCCTCAACCTCAGCCTAACCCTAAGCCTAAGCCTAACCCTAACCCTAACCCTCACACTCACCCTCACCCTAACCCTAACCCTAAACCTAACCCTAAACCTCAACCTCACCCTCACCCTAACCTTAACCCTAACACTAACCCTAACCCTAACCCTCGATCTAACCTTCCCCCTAAACCTACATCTAACCTTAAACCTCACCCTCACCTTAACACTAATCCTAACCCTAACCCTAAACCTCATCCTAAACCTAACTCTCACCCTCACCCTCACCCTCACTCTCAAAGTAAATCTAACCCTAACCCTAACAATAACACTAATCCTAACCCTAAACCTAACCCTAACCATAACACTAATTGTAACCCTCACCATCACCCTAACCCTAATTCTAACCCTAAGCCCCACCCTAACACTAACCCTCATGTCACCGTAACCCTAACACTCATACTAACACTCACCCTTTCCCTAACCCTAACCATAAACCTCACACTAACACTAACCCTAATACTCACCCTCACCATAGCCCTCACCCTAACTCTAATCCTAACCCTAATCCTCATCCTAACCCTAACCCTAACACTAAGCCTCACCATAACCCTAAACCTAACCCTCAACCTAAACCTAACCCTCACCCTAACCCTAACCCTAAACCTCACCCTAACCCTAACTCTCACCTTCATGCTCACACTCAGCCTAACCCTAAACCTAACCCTAACCCTAACCCTCAGACTTACCTGAAAGCTTACCCTAATCCTAATCCTAACCCTAAGCCTAAACCTCACCCTCACCCTAACCCTAAATCTAACTCTAACCCTAACCCTAATGCTCACCCTCAGCCTCACCCTAACACTAACTCTAACCCTAATCCTCACCCTCACCCTAACTCTAACCCTTACCATAACCCTAACCCTTACCCTAACCCTAAATGTCACCCTAACCCTAAGCCTAAACCTCACACTCAAAATAGCCCTCACTCTAACCCTAATCCTAAAACTAACCCTCATCCTAACTCTCACCCTAACCCTAACGCTGATCCTCACTCTCACCCTAACCCGAACCTTCAAACTAATCCTAAGCCTCACCCTCACCATAACCTTTACCCTAACCCTCACCCTAAACTTAAACGTAACCCGAACCTTAACGCTCACCCTAACCCTAACCGTCATCCTCAACCACACCCTGAGCCTAAACCTAAGCCTAATCCTAAACCTAACCCTAACACACACACTCACCCTCACCCTAACCCTAATCCTAAGCCTAACCCTAAACTTAAACCTCCCCCTACCACTCACCCTAAACCTAAATCTAACCCAAACCCTAAACCTCACCCTAACCCTAACCATAACTCTCACACTAACCCAAACCCTCACCCTAACACTTACCATGACCCTATCGCTAATCCTAACCGAAGCACTAACCCTAAAGCTAACCCTCACCCGCACCCTCACCCTCACCGGAACTCTAACCCTAACTCTAACAATAACAATAATCCTAACCCTAACCATCACCCTAACCCTAATCCTCACACCCACCTTTAGCCTCATCCTAACCCTAAGCCTAAGCGTAACCCTCACCCTAACCCTTATACTCACCCTCACCCTAACCCTAATCCTAACACTAATCCTATCCCTAAACCTCACCCTAACCCTCACCCTCACCCTAACCCTAACACTAACCCTAACCCTAAACCTCACCCTAAGCTTCCCCCTAACCATAACTCTAACCCTAAACCTCACCCTCACCCTAAACCTAAACCTAAACTTAACCCTAAACCTCACCCTAAACCTCACCCTAACCCTAAACTATCACCCTCACCCTCAACCTCACAGTAACTCTAAACCTAACCCTAACAATAACAATAACACTAACCCTAACCCTAACCCTAAAAATAACTCACAACCTCAGCCTCACCCTTACCGCAAACTTAACCCTAACCATAACACTAACAATAACCCTAAACCTAACCCTAAACCTAACCCTAATCCTCACTCCCACCCTCACCCTCACCCTCACCCTCAGCCTAACCCTAACCCTAACACTAACCCTCACCATAACCCTAACCCTAACCCTAAACCTAACGCTAAATCTAACCCTAAACCAAACCTTAATTCTCAGCCTCACCCTCATCAAAACCCAAACCCTAATCTTAACCCTCACCCTAACCCTAAGCCTAATCCTAACACTAACCCTAACCCTCACACTCAACCTCACCCTAACCTTAATACTAAACCTAACTCTAACCCTAACCCTAACCCTCAACCTAACCCTCACCCTACCCCTAACCCTAAACCTAATCCTAACCCTAAACCTCATCCTAAACCTCACCCTCAACCTCATGCTCGGCATAAGCCTAAGCCTAAGCCTAAGCCTAACCCTAACCCTCACCCTAACCGTAAAACTAACACTAAGCCTAACTCTAAACCTAAACCTCACTCTCACCCTAACCCTAATTCTAACCCTAACATAACCCTAAACCTCATCCTAACCCTAACCCTAACACTCACTCTCTCCCTCATTGTAACCATAACCCTAACCCTAACCCTAACAATAACCCTAACACTAACCCTAACCCTAACACTAAGCCTCTCACTAACACTAACCCTAACCCTTACCCTTAATCTCAACCTAACCCTCACCCTTAACCTAAGCCTAACACTAACCCTAACCATAACCCTCACACTAACCTTAACCCTAACTCTATATCTAAACCTAAATCTCACCCTCACACTAATCCTAACCCTAAACCTAGCCCTAAACCTCACCCTGACCCAACCCCTAACACTAATCCTGACCCTAACCCTAAGCCTAATCCTAACCCTAACCCAAACCCTCACACTCACCCTCACCCTAACCCTAATCCTAAACCTAACCCTATCCTTAACACTAAACCTCAACCTAACACTCAGCCTTGCCCTCACCCTAACCCGAAACCTAAACCTCATCCTCACCCTAGCCCTCACCCTAACCCTAATTCTATCCCTCACCCTCACCCTAACCCTAACCCTCATCCTCACCCTAAACCTCACACTAACCCTAAACCGAATCCTCAATCTTAGCCTCACCCTAACCCTAACACTAACCTTTACCCTAACCCGAAAAATAACCCTAACCCTCACCCATATCTTAACACTCACCCTCAGCCAAAACCTCTCCTTTACCCTTACCATCATAATCACCCTAACCCACACCCTAATCCTAACCCTAACCCTAATCCTAACCCAAAACCTCAACATAACCATCAACCTACCCTTAACCCTAACCCTAACCCTAACCCTTGAACTAACACTCCCCCTAAACCAAAATCTAACCCTAAACCTCACCCTCACCCTAACCCTAATCCTAACCCTAACCATAAACCTCACCCTAACCCTAACCCTAACCTTCACCCTCACCCTCACCCTCACCTTACCAAAAATCTAACCCTAACCCTAACAATAACAGTAATGCTAACCCTAAACTGAAACCTAACCCTAAGCCTAAACCTAATCCTAACACTCACCCTCAACCTAACCCTAATCCTAACGCTAACCCTCACCCTAACCCTAATCCTCACCCTCACTGTAACCCTAACCCTCATCCAAACCCTCACCCTAACCCTAACACTAACCATCAACCTCACCCTAGTCCTCACCCTAACCTTAATCCTAACTCTAATCCTCATCCTAACCCTAATCCTAACTCTCACTCTAACCATCACACTATCCCTAAACCTAATCCTCAACCTAAACCTAACCCTCACCCTAACCATAAACTTAAGCTGAACCCAAACTCTCACCTTAATCCTAACCCTAAACCTCACCCTCACCCTAACCGTAATCCTAACACTAACCATAAACCTCACCCTAACTCTAACCCTAAACTTCACCCTCACCCTCACCCACACCCTTACCATTAATCTAACCCTAACCCTAACAATAACACTAAACCTAACCCTAAACCTAACCCTAAAACTAAGCCTAACCCTAATCCTAACACTCACCCTCACCCTAACCTTAACCCTAACCCTAACCCTATACCTAACCCTAATCCTCAAACTCATTGTAACGCTAACCCTCATCCAAACCCTCGCCCTAACCCACACCCTAACCCTAAACCTCATACTAACCCTCACCCTAACCAAAACCCTCACCCTCAACCTCAAGCTCAGCCTAACCCTAAGCCTAAGCCTTACCCTAATCCTCACCCTAACCCTAACCCTAATCCTAATCCTAACCCTCATTCTAACCCTCACCCTAACCCTAAACCTAACCATCACCCTAACCCTAATCCTCACCCCCACCCTCACCCTCACCCTCAGCCTAACCCTAATCCTAAGCCTAAGCCTAACCCTAACCCTCACACTCACCCTCACCCTAACCCTAATCCTAACCCTAACCCTCAAACTAACCCTAACCTTCACCCTCACTGTAATCCTCTCATCCAAACCCTCACCCTAACCCTAACGCTAACCATAAACCTCACCCTAACACTAACCTAACCCTCAATCTCACCCTAGCCCTAATCCTAACCATAAACCTAACCCTAACCTTCACCCTAACCATCACACTATCCCTAACCCTAACCCTCAACCTAACCCTAACACTCACCCTAACCCTAAACTTAAAGCGAACACAAACACTCACCCTAATCCTAACCCTAACCCTCACCCCAACCCTAACCCTCACCCTCACCCTCACCCTCAGCCTAACCCTAAGCTGAAGCATACCCCTAACCCTAACCCTCACACTCACCCTAAACCTTAACCTAATCCTAATCCTAAACCTGAGCTTAACCCTCACTCTCAGCCTAACCCTCACCCTAACCCTAACCCTAACACTCACCCTAAACCCTCACCCTCAGCCTAAACCTAAGCCAAAGCCTGACCCTAAAGTTAACCCACACACTCACCCTAACCCTTACACTCACCCTAACCTTTACCCTAATCCTACTCTTAACCCTAAGCCTAACCCTCACCCTCACATTAACCCTCACCCTAACCCTAAATCTAACACTAACCCTAACCCTAACCCTCACCCTCAGCCTCACCTGAGACCTAACTCTAATCCTAAACCTCACCCTCACCATAACCCTAACCCTAACCCTAAACCTCACCCTAACCCTAAACCTCACCCTCACCCTAATCCTAACCCTAACTCTCATCCTAACCCTCACCCTAACACTAACCCTAACCCTCACCCTCACCCCCACCCTCACCCTCAGCCTAAACCTAAGCCTAACCCTAACCCTAACCCAAACCCGCACCAGAACCCTAACCCTAACCCTAAACCTTACCCTAAATCTAACCCTAATCCAAACCCTAATTCTCAGCCTCACCCTCACCATAACACAAACCCTAATCTTAACCCTCACCCTAACCCTAAGCCTAATCCTAACCCTAACCCTAACCCTCACACTCAACCTCACCCTAACCTTAATCCTAAACCTGACGCTATCCCTAACCCTAACCCTCAAACTAACCCTCACCCTAGACCTAACCCTAACACTAATCCTAACCCTAAACCTCATCCTAACCCTCACCCTCAACCTCATGCTCGACCTAAACCTAAGCCGAAGCCTAAGCCTAACCCTAACCCTCACCCTAAACCTAAAACTAACACTAAGCCTAACTGTAAATATAAACCTCAGTCTCACCCTAACCCTAATTCTAACCCTAACATAACACTAAACCTCATCCTAAACCTAACCCTCACTCTCACCCTCACTGTAACCGTAACCCTAACCCTAACCCTAAAAATAACCCTAACCCGACCCCTAACCCTCACCCTAAACATAACCCTCACCCTAACCCAAACGCTCACCCTAACAATTACCCTAACCCTAACACTAACCCTAAACCTAATACTAACACTCACATTAACCCTAACCATTAACCTCAACCTAACCCTCACCCTCACCCTAAGCCTAACATTAACCCTAACCCTAACCCTCACCCTAACCCTCCCCTAACCCTATATCAAACCCTAAACCTCACCCTCACCCTAACAATAAACCTAACCCTAAACCTAAACCTCAACCTAAACCTCACCCTAACCCTAACCCTCACCCTCACCCTCAACCTCACTGTAATTCTAACCCTAACCCTAATAATAACATTAACCCAAACCCTGCCCCTAACCATAACCCTCACCCTCACTGCAAACTTAACCCTAACCATAACACTAACAATAACCTAAACCAAACCCCACCCTCACCCTCAGCTTAACCCAAAGCCTAACCCTATCCCTAACCCTAACCCTCACCCTAACCCAAACACTAACCCTACCCCTAGTCCGCACCCTAACCCTAAGCCTAATCCTAACCCTAACCCTAACCCTCACACTCACCCTCACCCTAAACCTAATCCTAAACCTAACACTATCCCTAACATTAAACCTCACCCTAACATTTACCCTAGCCCTCACCCTAACCCTAAACCTAAACCTCACCCTCACTTAGCCCTCACCCTAACCCTAATTCTATCCCTCACCCTCACCCTAACCCTAACCCTCATCCTCACCCTAAACCTCACACTAACCCCAAACTGAATCCTCAATCTAACCCTCACCCTAACCCTAACACTAACCCTTACCCTAACCTGAAAAATAACCCTAACCCTCACCCTTATCTTAACACTCACGCTCAGCCAAAACATCTCCTTTACCCTTACCATCATAATCACCCTAACCCACACCCTAACCCTAAACCTCATACAATCCCTCACCCTAACCGTAAACCTAACCATCACCCTAACTGAAACCCTCAGCCTCAACCTCAATCTCAGCCTAACCCTAAGACTAAGCCTAAGCCTAACCCTAACCCTCACACTCACCCTCACCCTAACCCTAATCCTAACCCTAACCCTAATCCTAACCCAAAACCTCAACATAACCATCAACTTACCCTTAACCCTAACCCTAACCCTAACCCTAACCCTCGAACTAACACTCTCCCTAACCCAAAATCTAACCCTAAACCTCACCCTCACCCTAACCTTAATCTTAACCCTAACCATAAACCTCACCTTAACCCTAACCCTAACCTTCACCCTCACCCTCACCCTCACCCTCACCCTCACCTTACCATAAATCTAAACCTAAACCTAACAATAACACTAATCCTAAACCTAAACCTAACCCTAATCCTAAAACTCAACCTCAACCTAACCCTAATCCTAATGCTAACGCTCAACCTAACCCTAATCCTTACCCTCACTGTAACCCTAACCCTCATCCAAACCATCACCATAACCATAACACTAACCCTCAACCTCATCCTAGTCCTCACCCTAACCTTAATCCTAACTCTAAACCTCATCCTAACCCTAACCCTAACCCTAACTCTAACCATCACACTATCCCTAATCCTAACCCTCAACTTAACCCTAACCCTCAATCTCACCCTAAACTTAAGCGGAACCCAAACTCTCACCCCAATCCTAACCCTAACCCTCACCCTAACCCTAACACTCACCCTTACCGTAACCCTCACCCTCAGCCTAAACTTCACATTTATGCTTAGCGTCACCCCCACCCTAACCCTCACCCTAAACCTAACCCTCATCCTAACCCCAACTCTACCCCTAAACCTCACCCTCACCCTAACCCGAACTCTATCCCTAACCCTAACACTAATCCTCAACAAAACCTAAAGCTAATCCTCACCCTCAACCACATGCTCAGCCTAAACCTAAGCCTAAGCCTAACCCTTACCCTAACCATCAACCTCACCCTAGCCCTCATGCTAACCCTAATCCTAAACCTAACCCTCTTCCTAACCCTCACTCTATCCCTAACACTAAACCTCAACCTAAACCTAACCCTAAACCTCACCCTCACCCTAGCCCTCACCCTAGCCCTAATCCTAACCCTAACCCTCATACTAACCCTCCCCATAACCCTAACCCTAACCCTCACCCTAACCGTAACACTCAGCTTCACCCTCACACTCAGCCTAATCCTAAGCCTAAAACTAACCCTAACCTTAACCCTCAATCTCACCTTAAACCTCACCAGAACCCTAACCCTAACACTAAGCCTAACCCTAACCCTCACCTTCAGCCTCACCCTAAACTTACTCTAACCCTAAACCTCACCCTCACCATAACCCTTAGCTTAACCCTAACCCTAAACCTGACCCTAACCCTAACTCTAAACCTACCCTTACCCTAGCCCTTACACTAACCCTAATCCTAACCCTACCCTCAACCTAACCCTCCCCCTAACCCTAACCCTAACACTCACCCTAACCCTAACCCTTACCCTCAACCTCACCCTCAGCCTAATCCTAACACTAACCCTAATCCTCACCCTCACCCTAACCCTAACCCTCACCCTCACCCTAAATCTCACACTAACCCTAACACTAATCCTCAGTCTAAACCTCAGCCTAATCCGAACCCTAACCCTAACCCCCACCCTAACCCTCACCCTAACCCTAACTCTAACCCTAAATCCCACCCTCACCCTAAACCTAACTATAAAGTAAACCAAAACTTAAACCTCACCCTAACCCCAACCCTAATCCTAACCCTAACCCTAACCCTAGGCCTAAACCTAACATTAAGCCTAACCCTCACACTCACCCTCACCCTAACCGTAACCCTAAACCTAACCACAACAATAACCCTAACCCTAATCCTAACCCTAACTCTAACCATAAACCTCACCGTAACCCAAAACTTAACCCTAACACTAACCCTCACAGTAACCCTAACCTCAAGCTAACCCTAACTCTAACCCTAACCGTAACACTAAAAACCTCACCTTAACCCTAACCCTAAACCTCAACCTCACCATAATCGTAACCCTAACCCTATCCCTAACAATAACCCTAAACCTAACCATAATCCTAATCCACAAACTCACACTAACCCTAATCCTAAACCTAACACTCAACCTAACCCTAACGCTCACACTTACTCTAACCCTAAACCTCATCGTAACCCTCACCCTAACCCTAACCCTAACACTAAAAGTCACACTAACATTAAACCTAACCCTCACCCTCAACCTAGACCTCATCCTAACCCTAATCCTAACCCTACTTCTCATCCTAACCCTCACCCGAACCCTAACCCTAAACCTCACCCTAAACCTAACCCTAAACCTAACCCTCAACCTAACCCTAATCCTCACGCTCAACTTAACACTAACTCTAACCATCACCCTAACCCTAAACTTTACCTGAACCCTAACTTTCACCTTAACCCTAACCTTAACCCTCACCCTAACCCTAACCCTCACACTTACCTTACCCTTACCCTAATCATAATCCTAACCCTAACCCTAAACCTCAACCTCTGCCTCACCTTAATCCTAAATCTAACCCTAAATCACACTCTCACCCTAAGACTAATCCTAACCCTAAACCTAAAGCTCACCCTAACCATAACCCTAAACCTAACCCTCACCATAGCCCTCACCCTAACCCTACTCCTAACATTAACCCTCATCCTAACCCTCCCTATAACCCTATCTGAAACCCTCACCCTAACCCTAACCCTCACACTCACCCTCACCCTCAGCCTAAACCTAAGCCTAACCACAAGCCTTACCTGAAACGTAACCTTAACTCTCACACTCACCCGCACCCTCACCCTCACCATAACTCTAAACCAAACCCTAACCCTAACCCTAAACCTCACCCTAGCCCTAACCCTAACCCTAATCCTCACCCTCAACCTAACCCTAACACAAACCCTAACCCTAACCCTCAACCTAACCCTCCCCCTAACCATGTATCTAACCCTAAACTTCACCCTCCACCTAACCCTAACCCTAACCCTAACCCTAAACCCCACCCTAACCCTAACACTAACCCTCTCACCCTCAACCTAACCCTAACACAAACTCTAACCCTAACCCTCAACCTAACCCTCCCCCTAACCATGTATCTAACCCTAAACTTCACCCTCCACCTAACCCTAACCCTAACCCTAACCCTAAACCCCACCCTAACCCTAACACTAACCCTCACCCGCACCCTCACCCTCACCATAACTCTAACGCTAACTCCAAAAATAAAACTAAGTGTAACCCTAACCATCACCCTTACCCTAATCCTCACCCCCACCCTCACCATCAGCCTAACCCTAAGCCTAAGCCTCACCCTCACCCTAACCCTCACACTCATGCTCACCCTAACCCTAATCTTAAACCTAACCCTATCCCTAAACCTCAACTTAACCCTCACCCTCACCCTAACCCTAACACTAACCCAAACCCTAAACCTCCCCCAGACCCTCCCCCAAACCCTAACTCTTACGCTAAACCTCACCCTCACCCTAACCCTAAAACTCACCCTAACCCTAACTCTCACCCTCACACTCTAACTCACCCTAACTCTAACCCTGTCCCTAACAACACTAACCCTAACCCTATCCCTAAACATAACCCTCACCCTCAGACTCACCCTCACTGAAAACTTAACCCTAAACATAACACTAGCAATAAGACTAACCCTAAACTTAACCCTAAACCTAATCCTCACCCACAACCTCACCCTCAGCCTAACCCTAACCCTAACCCTCCTTTTAACCCTAACGGTAACCCTAACCCTAACCCTAACCCTAAAACAAACCTTAAACCTAACCTTAAACCTAAACCTAATCCTCAGCCTCAGTCTCACCCTCACCCTAACCCAAACCTTAACCTTACCCCTCACCATAACCCTAAGCCTAACCCTAACCCTTAGCCTAACCCTCACACTCACACTCACCCTACCCGAAATCCTAAACCTAATCCTATCCCTAACCCTAACCCTCACCCTAACCCTCACCCTAAACGCAATCCTAACCCTAAACCTCATCCTAAACCTCACTCTAACCCTAACACTAACCATCCCCCTCATCCTCGGCCGAAGCCTAACCCTAAGCCTAAACCTAACCCTAACCCTAACACTAACATTAAACCTAACCCTAATCCTAACACTCACCCTCAACCCATCCCTAACCCTAACCCAACCCTCACCCTCAGCCTCACCCTAACCCTAACTCTAACCCTAAAGCTCTCCCTCACACTAACCCTAACCCTTACCCTAACGCTAAACCTCACCGTAACCTTAACCCTAAACCTAACCCTCATGCTAGCCATCACTCTATCCCTAATCCTAACCCTAACACTCATCCTAACCCTCACCCAAACAATAACCCGAACCCTCACCCTCAATCTCACCCTAACACTAACCCTAAGCCTCACACTCACCTTCACGCTAACCCTAACCTAACCCTAATGCTCAACCTATCCCTAACCCTCAACCTCACCTTAACCCATACCCTAACCCTCACCCTAACCCTAAACTGAACCGGAACTCTAACTCTCACCCTAACCCTAACCCTAAACCTCACCCTAACCCTAACCCTCACCCTCACCCTCACCCTCAGCCTAACATTAAGCCTAACCCTAAACCTCACACTCACCCTAACCCTAAGCCTATTCCTAATCCTAACCCTAACCCTCACCCTAACCATCACCTTAACCGTAACCCTAAAAATAACCGTGGCCCTAACCCTCACCCTCAGCCTCACTCTGACCCTAAGCCTCACTCTCACCGTAACTCTACCCCTAAACCTAACAACCTAACACTAAACCTCACCAAAACCATAACACTGACTCTAACACAAACCCTCACCCTAACACTTACCCTCACTCAAACACTAACCCTAACCTTAACACAAACCCTCACCCTAAACCTAACCCTAACCCTAAACCTCAACCTAAGCCTCACCCTCACCCTAACCCTAACACTAAGCCTCACCATAACGCTCACCCTAACCCTCCCCCTAACCCTATATCTAACCCTAAACCTCACCCTCACCATAAACCTAACCCTAACCCTAAACCCCACCTTAACCCTAAACCTATCCCTCTCCCGCACCCTCACCCTCTCTGTAGCTCTAACACTAATACTAACAATAACACAAACCCTAACCCTAACCCTAATCCTCACCCCCACCCTCACCCTCAGCCTAACCCTAAGCCTAAACCTACCACTAATCCTAACCCTCACTGTAACCCTAAACCTAACCCTAACCCTAACCCTCACACTCACCCTCACCCTAAACCTAATCCTAAACATAACCCTAAAATTACCCAAACCCTCACCATAAGCCTCACCCTAGCCTTCAACCTAACCCTAATCCTAAAATTAAACCTCATCCTAACCCTCATCCTAACCCTAACCCTAACCCTCACCCTAAACCTAACCCTAACCCTCACCCTAAACCTCATCCTAACCCTCACCCTAACCCTAACCCTAACCCTCACCCTAAACCTAACCCTAACCCTCACCCTAATGCTCGGCCTAAGCCTAAGCCTAAGCCTAAGCCTAGCCCTAAACCTAACCCTCACCCTAACCCTAACCCTTACACTAACCCTAACTCTAACCATAAACCTCACTCTCACCCTAACCCTAACTCTAACCCTAACCCTAAACCTAAACCTCATCCTAACACTAAATCTAACCCTCACCCTCACCTTAACCATAACCCTAAACCTAACACTAACAATAACAGTAACCTTAACTCTAAAACTAACCCTTATCTCAAACCTCACCCTAACATTTACCCTCAACCGAACACTCACACTAACCCTAACACTAACCCTCACACTAACCCTAACCATCACCCTAACCCTAAACCTCACCTCAACCCTAACCCTAACCCTCACCCTCACCCTAGCCCTCAGCCTAACCCTAACACTCATCCTCACCCTAAACCTCACACTAACCCTAACACTAATACTCAATCTAACCCTCACCCTCATCCTACCCCTAACCCTAATTCTAACCCTAACCCTAACCCTCACCATTACGATAACCCACAAACTCAGCCTAACCCTCACATTTACCCGTACCGTCACTCCCACCCTAACCCTCACCCTAACCCTAACCCTCAACCTAACCCTCACCCTAACCCTGACTCTCCCCTAAACCTCATCCTCACCCTAACCCTAACTCTAACCCTAATCCTAACACTAAATCTCACCATAATGCTAACGCTTATCCTCACCCTCACCCTCATTGTAATTGTAAACTTAACATTAACCCTAACAATAACTCTAAACCTAACCCTAACCCTCACTGTAACCCTAACCCTAACACTAACACTAACCCTAAACCTAAACCTAACCCTCAACCTAACCCTAATCCTCAGCCTCACCCTCACCCTAACAAAACCCTAACCCCAACCTTCACCCTAACCCTAAGCCTAAACCTAACCCTAATTCTAACCCTCACATTCACCCTCACCCTAAACCTAATCCTGAACCTAACCCTATCACTAACCCTAACCCTCAGCCAAACCCTCACCCTAGCCCTCAGCCTAACCCTAATCCTAACCCTAAACCTCATCCTAATCCTCACCCTAACCCTAACCTTAACCCTCACCCTAACCCGAACCCTAACACTCACCCATATGCTGGGGCTAAGCCTGAGCCAAAGCCTAAGCCTAAGCCTAACCCTAACGCTCACCCTAACCCTAACCCTAACACTAACCCTAACTCTAACCCTAAACCTCACACTCACACTAACCCTAACTCTAATCCTAAACCTAAACCTCATCCTAACCCTAACCCTAACAATAACCGTAACCCTAACCCTAACCATAACCCTACCCTAACCTTAACCCTAACCCTAATACTAACCATAACCCTCACCCTAAATCTAACGTCACCCTAACACCAAACCTAATCCTCAACCTCACCCTAGCCCTCACACTAACCCTTACCCTCATCCTCACCCTAAACATCACACTAACCCTAACACTAATCCTCAATTTAACCCTCATCCTCACCCTCACCCTAACCCTAACCCTCACCCTAAACCTAACCCTCACCTACCGTAACCCTCACCTTAGGCCTAACCCTAAACTTTACCCTTACCGTCACCCCCACCTTAACCCTCACCCTAACCCTAACCCTCACCCTAATCTTCACCCTAAACCTAACTCTACCCCTAAACCTCACCCTCACCCTAACCCTATCTCTAACCCTAACACTAACACTAAAAACCTCACCCTAACTCTAACCCTAACCCTCAACCTCACTGTAACCGTAACCCTAACCCTAACAACATCCCTAACCCTAACCCTAATCCTAACACTCACTCTCACATTAACCCTAATCCTAAGCCTAAACCTCACCCTAACCCTAACCCAGACCCTTACCGTAACCCTAACCCTCACCATAACACTAACCCAAACCCTAAACCTCACCCTAACACTAAACCTAACCCTCACCGTCACCCTCACCCTCAACCTCACCTTAACTCTAACCCTAACCCTAACAATAACACTAATCCTAACCCTAACCCTTACCCTAAACCTAATCCTAACACTCACCCTCAACCTAACCCTAACCCTAACCCAACCCTCACCCGCAGCCTCACCCTAACCTTATCTCTAACCCTAAACCTCACCCTCACCCTTACCCTAACCCTAAACTCACCCTAAACTTAACCCTAAACCTCACCCTCACGCTAGCCCTCACCCTAACTCTAATCTTATCCCTAACACTCATCCTAACCCTCACCCTAAAAATAAACCTAACCCTCAAACTCACCCTCACCCTAACCCTAACCCTAACCCTAACACTCAACCTAACCCTAACACTCACCCTCACTATAACCCCTACCCTAACCCTCACCCTAACCCTAAACTTAACCCAAAACCTAACTCTCACCCTAAACCTAACACTATCCCTCACCCTAAACTTAACCCTCACCCTCACCCTCACCCTCAGCCTAAACCTAAGCCTATCCCTATCCCTAACCCTAAGCCTAACAATCAACCTAACCCTAATCCTAATCAAACCCTAAGCCTGACTCTCACCCTCACCTTATCCCATACCTTAAGCCTAACCCTAACATTAATCCTAACACTAACCATAACCCTCAACCTCACCCTAACACTAACCTTATCACCCTAACCCTAAACATCAACCTAACACTAACCCTAACCCTCACACTCACCCTAACCTCACCCTAACCCTAACCCTCATCCTCACCCTAAACCGCACACTAACCCTAACACTAATCCTCAATCTAAACCTCATCCTCACCCTAACCCTAACCCTAACCCTCACCCTAACCCTAACCCTCACCCTTACTGTAACCCTTACCCTCAGCCTAATCTTCAACTTTACCCTTACTGTCACCCCCACCGTAACCCTCACCCTAAACCTAACCCTAACTCTAACCCTAAACCGCACCCTCACCCTAACCCGAACTCTATCCCTAACCCTAACACTAAACCTCATCCTAACCCTAAAGCTAACCCTCACCCTAAACTGTATGCTCAGCCTAAACCTAAGCCTAAGCCCAACGTTTACCCTAACCCTCACCTTCACCCTAGCCCTCACCCTAACCCTAATCCTAAACCTAACCCTCATACTAACCCTCACCCTAACCCTAACCCTAAACCTAACCCTCATCCTAACCCTCACCCTAACCCTAACCCTAAACCTCACCCTAAACCTCACCCTCACCCTAGCGCTCAACCTAGCCCTAATCCTAACCCTAACCCTCATCCTAACCCTCCCCATAACCCTAATTCTAACCCTCACCCTAAACCTAAACCTCCACTTCACCCTCACCCTCAGTCTAACCCTAAGCCTATACCTAACTCTAAACTTTATCCTAACACTAACCCTAAACCTAACCCTAATATTAATCCTAACCCTAACACTAACCCTCAATCTCACCTTAACCCTCACCCTAACCTCAACGGTAACCCTAACACTAAGCCTAAACCTAACCTTCACCCTCAGCCTCACCCTAACCCTAACTCTAACCCTCACCCTAAATCTCACACTCACCATAACCCTTACCCTAACCCTAACCCTAAACCTCAACCGAACCCTATCTCTAAACGTTACCCTCACCCTAGCCCTTATCCTAAACCTAATCCTAACCCTAACCCTCATTGTAACCCCCCTTCTAACCCTTACCCTAACACTCACCCTAACCCTAACACTCACCCTCAACCTCACCCTCAGACTAACCCTAAGCCTAACCCTAAACCTAACCCTAAAACAAACACTCACCCTAAACATAACCATAACCCTCACCTTAACCCTAACCTCACCCTATCACTAACCCTAATCCTCACATTCACCCTAGCCCTAACCCTAACCCTAACCCTCACCCTCACCTTAAATCTCACACTAACCCTAACACTAATCCTCAATCTAACACTCAGCCTCAGCCTAACCCTAACCCTAACCCTAACCTAGCCCTTACCCTCACCCTTACCGTAACCCTCACCATAGGCCTAACCCTCACCTTTACCCTTATGATCACCCCCACCTTAACCCTAACCCTAATCCTAACTCTCACCCTAACCCCCACCCTAACCCTCACCCTAACCCTAAATCTAACCCTAAACCTCACCCTCACCCTAAACCTAACTCTAAAGTAACCCAAACCCTAAACCTCACCCTAACCCTAACCCTAATCCTAACCCTAACCCTAAGCCTAACCCTAACCCTAAGCCTAACCCTCACACTCACCCTCACCCTAACCGTAACCGTAAACCTAACCATAACAATAACCCTAACCCTAATCCTAACCCTAACTGTAAGCACAACCCTCATCGTAACCCATACCGTAACCCTAACACTAACCCTCACACTAACCCAAACACTAACCTCACCCTAACCCTAACTTTAACCCCAAGCATAACACTAAAAACCTCACCCTAATCCTAACCCTAACCCTCACTCTCACCTTAAACTTAAACCTAACCCTAACCCTAACAATAACACTAACCCTAACCCTAATCCTAATCCTAATCCTCAACCTCACACTAACCCTGATCCTAAACCTAACCCTCACCCTTACCCTAACCCTCACACTTACCCTAACCCTAACCCTCATCCTAACCCTCACCCTAACCCTAACCCTAAACCTAAACCTCACACTAACAATAAACTAACCCTCATTCTCAACCGAGCCCTCATCCTAACCCTAATCCTAACCCTAATCCTCATCCTAAGCCTCACCCAAACCCTAACCCTAAACCTCACCATAACCCTAACCCTAAACCTAACCCTCAACCTAACCCTAATCCTCACGCTCAACTTAACACTAACCCTAACCCTCAACCTAACCCTAAACTTAACCTGAACACTAACTCTCACCCTAACCCTAACCCTAACCCTCACCCTAACCCTAACCCTCACCCTCACCCTCACCCTCAGTGAAAACCTAAGCCTAACTCTAACCCTAACCCTCACACTCACCCTAACCTTACCCTAATCCTAAACCTAACCCTAGCCCTAACCCTCACACTCAGCCTCACCTTAACCCTAACTCTAACCCTAAAAATCACCCTCATCCTAAACCTAACCCTAACCCTAACCCTAAACCTCACCCTAACCCTAACCCTTAACCTCACCTTCACCCTAGCCCTCACCCTAACCCTAATCCTAACCCTAACCCTCATCCTAACACTCCCTATAACCCTATCTGAAACCCTCACCCTAACCCTAACCCTCAAACTCACCCTCACCCTCAGCCAAACCCTAAGCCGAACCACAAGCCTTATTAGAAACCTAACCCTAACCCTCATACGCACCCGCACCCTCACCCTCACAACTCTAAACCTAACCCTAAACCTAACCTTAAACCTCACCCTAACCCTAACCGTAATCCTAAACCTCACCCTCACCCTAACCCTAACACAAACCCTAACCCTAACCCTCACCCTAACCTTCCCCTAATCGTATATCTAGCCCTGAACCTCACCCTCAACCTAACCCTAACCCTAGCCTTAACCCTAAACCTCACCCTAACCCTAACACTAACCCTGACTCGCACCCTCACTCTCACCATAACTCTAACCCTAACCCTAAAAATAACACTAAGTCTAACCCTAACCATCACCCTAACCCTAATCCTCACCCCCACCCTCACCATCAGCCTCAAACTCATGCTCACCCTAACCCTAAACCTAAACCTAACCCTGTCCCTTAATCTCAACTTAACACTCACCCTCACCCTAAACCAAACACTAACCGTAACCCTAAATCTCACCCTTACCCTCCCCCAAACCCTAACTCTAACCCTAAACCTCACCCTCACCCTAACTCTAAAACACCCTAACACTAACCCTCAACCTCACCCTCAACCACACCGTAACACTTACCCTATCCCTAACAATAACTCTAGCCCTAAACCTATCCCTAAACATAACCCTCACCCTCAGCCTCACCTTCACAGAAAACTTAACCCTAACCATAACACTAAAAATAACCCTAACCCTAGCCTTAACCCTACCCCTATTCCTGACCCCCACTCTCACACTCAGCCTAACCGTAACCCTAACCCTAACCCTAACCCTCCCAGTAACCCTAACCCTAACCCTAACACTAACACTAACACTAACCCTAAACCAAACACTAAAACTAACCCTAATCCTCAGCCTCACCCTCACCCTAATCCAAACCCTAAACCTAACCCTCACCCTAACCCTATGCCTAACCACAACCCTTAGCCTAACCCTCACCCTCACCCTTATCCTACCACAAATCCTAAACCTAACCCTATCCCTAACCCTAACACTCATCCTCACCCTCACCCAAGATCTCACCCTAAACCTAATCCTAACCCTAAACCTCATCCTAACCCTCACACTAAACCTAACCCTAACCATCACCCTAACCCGAACCCTAACCCTCCCCCTCATGCTCAGCCTAAGCCTAAGCCTAAGCCTAAACCTAACCCTAACCCTAACACTAACCCTAACTCTAACCCTAAATCTCACCCTAACCCTAACCCTCAGTCTAACCCTAACCCTAAACCTAAACCTCATCCTAACCCTAACCCTAACCCTCACCCTCACCCTCACCCTAACCGTAAACATAACCCTAACCCCAACAATAACGCAAACCCTAACCCTAACCATCACCGTAACCATAACCCTCAACCTAAACCTAACCCTCACCCTAACATTTACCCTCACCCTAACACTAACCCTAGCGCTAACACTAACAATCAAACTAAACCTAAACATCACCCTAACCCTTAACCTCACTCTAACACTAACCCTAAACCTCACCCTCACCCTAGCCGTCACCCTAACCCTAACACCTATCCTCACCCTAAACCTCACACTAACCCTAACACTAATCCTCAATCTAAACCTCACCCTCACCCTAACCCTAAACCTAACCCTCACCATAACCGTAACCCTGACACTTACCGTAACCCTCACCCTCAGTCTAACCCTCAACTTTACCCTTACCGTCACCTAAACCTCACCCTAACTCCAACCCTCACCCTAACCCTAACTCTACACCTAAACCTCACCCTCACCCAAACCCTAACTCTAAACCTCACCCTCTCCCTAGCCCTCACACTAACCCTAATTCTAACCCTCCCCATCTCCCTAACCCTAGCCCTAATCCTCACCCTAAACCTCACACTAACCCTAACCTTAAACCTAATGCTCAATCAAACCCTCACCCTAACCCTAACCCTAACACTAAACCTAACTCTAACACACACACTCACCCTCACCCTAACTCTAATAATAACCCTAACCCTAACCCTAACTCTCCCCATAACTCTCACCCTAAACCTAACACTAACACTAACCATAACACTAAACCTCAACCTCTCACCCTAACCCTAACTCTAAATCTAAACCTAACCCTCACACTAAACCTAACTCTAACCCTAACCCAATCCCTAAACCTCACCCTAACCCTAACCTTAAACATCACCCTCACCCTCACCATAACCTTAACTCTAAACCTAACCCTAACAATAACCCTAACCCTAATGCTAACCCTCACCATAACCATAACCCTCACCCTAACCCAAAGCCTTACCCTAACACTTACCCTGACCCTAACACTAATCCTAACCGTAACATTAACCCTCACACTAATCCTAACCCTAACCTCACCCTAAACCTAACCCGAACCCTAACCCTCAACCTAACCCTAACTCTCACGCTCAACATAACCCTAACCTTAACACTCACCCTAAACCTAAACTTAACCTGAACCCTAACTCTCACCCTAATCCTAACCGTAATCCTCACCCTAACCCTAACCCTCACCCTCACCCTCACCCTCAACGTAAACCTAAGCCTAACCCTAAATGTTACCCTAAACCTCACACTCACACTATCCCTTACCCTAATCCTAATCCTTACCCTAAATCTAACCTGACCCTAAGCCTCACCTTAACACTAACTCAAACCCTAAACCTCACCCTCACCATAACCCTATCCCTAACCCTAACTGTAAACTTCACCCTAACCCTAACCCTCACCATAGTCCTCACCCTAACCCTAATCCTAACCGTAACCCTCAACTTATCCCTCCCCATAACCCTAATCTTAACCCTCGCACTAACCCTAACCCTCACCCTCACCCTCAGCCTAAAGTTAAGCCTAGCCCTAACCCTAACCCTAACCATCACACTCACCCTAAACCTAACCCTAAACCTCACCCTAACCAAAACCCTCACCCTCACGCTCACCCTCAGCCTAACCCTAAGCCTAACCCGTACCCTAACCCTAACATTCACACTCACCCTAACCCTAACCTTTATCCTAATCCTAATCCTAACCCTAACCCTAACCCTCACCCTCAAACTAACCCTCACCTTAAGCCTAAACCTAACATTAATTCTAAACCTAACCCTCACCCTCAGCCTGACCCTAACCCTAACTCTAACGCTAAACCTCACCTGACCCTAACCCCAACCCAAACCCTATCCCTAAGCCTCATCCGAAACATAACCCTAACCCTCACCCTCACCCTCACATTAACCATAACCCTAAGCCTAACGCTAACAATAACCCTAACTCTTACCCTAACCTTCACCCTAACCATAACCCTCACCCTAAACCTAACACTCACCCTAACACTTACCATCACCTTAACACTAGCCCTAACCCTAATACTAACCCTCACACTAACCCTAGTCATCACCTAAAACCTAAACCTCACCTTACCACTAACCCTAAACCTCACACTCTCCCTAGCCCTCACCCTAAACCTTAAGCCTCATCCTCACCCTAAACCTCACAGTAATCCTAACACTAATCCTCAATCTAACCTTCACCCTCACCCAAACCCTAACCCTAAACCTCACCCTAACATTAACCCTGACCCTTAACTTAACCCTCACCCTCAGCCTAACTCTCAACTTTACACTTACCATCACCCCCACCCTAACAATAACACTAAATCTCACCCTAACCCTAACCCTAACCCTCACCCTCAACCTCTTGCTCAGCCTAACCCTAATCCTAAGCCTATCCCTAACCCTCACACTCACCCTCACCCTCAGCCAAAACCTAAGGCTAACCCTAACCCTAATCCTAACCCTCACACTCACCCTGTCCCTAACCTTAATCCTAACCCTAAACCTAACGCTAACCTTCACCCTCAAACTCAGACTAACCCTAACCCTAATTCTAACCCTAAACCTCACCCTCAGTTTAACCCTAATACTAAACCTAACCCTAACCCTAACCCTCCCCCTAACTCTCACCCTAACCCTAACCGTAACACTAACCATAACCCTAAACCTCACAATAACACTCACCCTAACCCTAACTCTAACAATAAAGTCACTCTCACCCTCACCCTAACCCTAACCCTCACCCTAACACTTACCCTCACCCTAACGCTCACGCTAAACCTCACACTCACCCTCAACCTAACCCTAATCCTAAACCTAACCCTAACCCAAAACCTCACCCTAACAATCCCCCTAACCCTAACTCTAACCCTAAACCTCACCCTCAACCTACCCCTAACCCTAGCCCTAAACCTCAACCTAAACGTCAGCCTAACCCTAACCCACACCCTCACACTCAACCTAACTGTAACTCTAAACCTAACCCCAACAATAATACTAATCCTAACCCTAACCCTCAGCCTCACCCTCACTGCAAACTTAACCCTAACCATAATCCTTACAATAAGCCTAGCCCTAACCCTAAACTTAACCCTCACCATAACCCTAACCCTAACCCTAATTTTAAACCTAACCCTATCCCTAAGCCTAACCCTAACCCTAACCCTAACCTCACACTCACCCTCACCCTAATCCTAATCCGAACTCTAACCGTATGCCTAAACCTAACCCTCACCAAAACCCTCACCCTAGCCCTCACCCTCATGCTCAGCCTAAGCCTAAGCATAAGCTTAAGCCTAATCCTAACCCTAACCCTCACCCTAACCCTAACCTTAACACTAACCCTAACTCTAATCGTAAACCTCACGCTCACCCTAACCCTAACTGTAACTCCAACTCTAAAACTAACCCTAAACCTAACCCTAAAATAACCCTAACCCCAATCCTAAATCTACCCCTAAATCTCATGTTCACCCTAATGCTAACTCTAACCCAAACCCTAAAACTAAAACTCACTGTAACCCTAACCTTAACTCTCAGCCTAAACCTAACCCTCACCCTCACCCTCACTCTCAGCCTAAACCTAAGGTTAACCCTAAATCTAACCCTAACCCTCACACTCACCCTAACCCTAACCCTAATCCTAATCCTAATCCTAGCCTTAACACTAACCCTCACCCTAAACCTCACCCTAACCCTCGCCCTAACCCTAACCCTAAAACTAACCCTCACCCTCAGCCTCACCCTAACCCTAATTCTAACACTAAACATCAACCACACCCTAACGCTAACGCCAACCCTAACCCTAACCCTAACAATCCCCCTAATTCTCACCCTAAACCTAAAACTAACACCCTAACCCTAAACCTCAACCTAACCCTCACCCTAAACCTAACTCTATCACTAAACCTCACCCTCACCCAACCCTCACATTAACTCTAACCCAAACACTAAACTTCACCCTAACCCTAACCCTAACCCTCACCCTCACCCTGACAGTAACCGTAACCCTAAACCTAACCCTCACAATAACCCTAACTCTAATCCTAACCCTCACCCTAACCATAACCCTCACTCTAACCCAAACACTCACCCTAACACTTACCCTCACCCTAACACTAACCCAACATTAACACTAACCCTCAAACTAACCCTAAACTTAACCCTAACCCTAAATCACAACCTAACCCACACCCTCACCCTAACCGTAATACTAACCCTATGCCTAACCCTTACCCAAACCGTCGCCCTAACCCTATATTTAACCTTAAACCTCACCCTAACCCTAACCCTAACCCTAACTCTAACGCTAAACCTAACCCTAACCCTAAAAGTAAGCCTAATGCTCAGCCTCACCCTCACCTTAACCCAATCCCTAAACCTAACCCACACCCTAAACCTCACCCTACCTCTCAGGCTAACCCTAACCCTAACCCTCACAATCACCCTAACCCTAATCCTAAACCTAACCCATTTCCTAACCCTAACGCTCACCCTAACCCTCACCCTAGCCTCACCCTAACCCTAAACGTCATCCTAACACTCACCCTAACCCTAACCCTCACCCTAACCCTAACTCTAACCCTCACCCTCATGCTCGGCCTAAGCATAAGCCTAAGCCTAAGCCTAACCCTAACCCTATACCTAACCTTCACCCTAACCCTAACCCTAACACTAACTCTAATTCTAACCCTAAATATCACACTCACACTATCCCTAAATCTAACCCTAACCCTCACACTAACCATTACACTCGCCCTTACCCTAACCCTCACCCTAACACTTACCCTCACACTAACACTAACACTAACAATAACACTAAGGCTAACCGTAACCCTAACCTTCATCCTCACCCTAAACCTCACACTAACCCTAATACTAATCCTCAATCTAACCCTCACCCTCACCCTAACCCTAACACTAATCTTCACCCTAACCCTAACCCTCACTCTTAACGTAACCCTCACCCTCAGCCTAACCCTCAACTTTACCCTTAACGTCACCCCCACCCTAACCCTCACACTAACCATAACCCTAACCCTAACCCTCACCTTAACCCTAGCTCTACACCTAAACCTCACCCTCACGCTAACACTAACTCTAACCCTAACACTAAACCTCACCCTAAGCCTAAACCTAACCCTCACCCACACCCTCACAGTAACCGTAACACTAACCCTAACCCTAACAAAAAACCTAAACCTAACCCTAACCTTCACCATAAACATAACCCTCATCCGAACCCTAAACCTCACCCTAACACTTACCCTCACCCTAACACTAACCCTAACACTAACACTAACCCTCACTCTAACCTTAACCCTCACCCTAATTCTAAAGCTCACCCTAACCCTAACCCTAAACCTAATCCCCACCCAAACCCTAGCACTCACCCTAACCCTAATTCTAACCCTCACTCTCACCCTAAACCTAACCCTCATCCTCACCCTAAAGCTCACGCTAACCTTAAACCTAATCCTCAATCTAAAGCTCACCCTAACCCTTACCCCAACCCTTATCCTAAACCTAAACCTAAAACTAAACTTCACCCTTATCTTAAACCTCACCCTCAGCCTAAACCTCACCTTTACCCTTACCATCATCCTCACCCTAACCCTCACCCTAACCCTAAATCCCATCCTAACCCTCACCCTAAGAGTAAACCTAACCATCACCCTAACACTAACACTCACCCTCACCCTCACGCTCAGCCTAAACCTAAGCCTAAGCCTAAACCTTACCCTAACCCTCACCCTCACCCTAGCCTTTACCTTAACCCTAATCCTAACCCTAAACCTCATCCTAACCCTCACACTAACCCTAACCCTAACCATCACCATAAGCCTAATCCTCAACCCCACCCTCACCCTCAGGCTAACCTTAAGCCTAAGCCTAAGATTAACCCTAACCCTCACACTCACACTCACCCTAATCCTAATCCTAACCCTAACCCTAACCATAACCCTAAACCTCAACCTAACCCTCACCCTACCCTTAACCCTAACCCTAACACTAACACTAACCCTCAACCTAACCTTCCAACTAACCCTAAATCTAATGCTAAACTTCACCCTCACCCTAAACCTAATCCTAACTATAACCCTAAACCTCACCCTAACGGTAACCCTAATCCTCACCCTCAACCTCACATTAACCATCACGATAACTCTAACCCTAACCCTAACAATAACACTAATCCTAACCCTAAACATAACCATAACCCTAACACTAATCCTAACACTCACCCTCACCCTAACCCTAATCCTAACCCTAACCCTCACCCTAACCCTAACCCTCACCCTAACCCTAACCCTCACCCTCACTGTAACCCTAATCCTCAACCTAACCCTCAACCTAACAATAACCCTAACCCTAAACCTTAATCTAACACTAACCATAACCCTCACCCTCATCCTAGACCTCACCCTTACCCTAACCCTAACCCTCAACCTCAGCCTCAAGTTAAACCTACCTCTAAATCTCACCCTCACCCTAACCCTAACCCTAACCCTAAACCTCACCCTAACCCTATGCTAAACCTCACCCTCAACCTATCCCTCACACTAACCCTAATCCTAAACCTAACCTTATTCCTAAACCTCAACCTAACCCTCACCCTCACCGTAAACCTAACACTAACACTAACCCTAAACCTCACTCTAAGCTTCCACTTAACCCTAACTCTAACCCTAAACATCATCCTCACCCTAACTCTAAACCTAAACCTAACCCTAAACCTCACCCTAAAACTAAACCTAACACTAACCCTCACCCTCACCCTCAACCTCACCGTAAATCTAACCCTAACCCTAAGAATAACAGTAACCCTAAGCCTAACCATAACCCTAACAATAACTCAAACCCTCAGCCTCAACCTCACAGCAAACATAACCTTAACCATAACACTAACAATAACCCTAACCCTAACCCTAATCTTAACTCTAATCCTCACCGCCACCCTCACCATCAGCCTAACCCGAAGCCTAATCCTAACCCTAACCTAACCCTAAACCTCACCGTAACCCTATCCCTAACCCTCACCCTAAACCTAACACTAACCCTAACACTAAACCTAACCCTAATTCTCAGCCTCAACCTCACCCTAACCCAAACCCTAACCCTAACCCTCACCCTAACCCTAAGCCTATATCTAAACCTAAAGCTCACCCTCACCCTAACCCTACCTTTAAACCTAACCCTTAATCCCACCCTAACCATAACACTAACCCTCAACCGCATCCTCACCCTCAAAGGAACTCTAACCATAACCCTAACAATAACACTAACCCTAACCCTAATCATCACCTTAACCCTAATCCTCACCCCCACCCTCACCCTCAGCCTAACCCTAAGACTAAACCTAACCCTTACCCTAACCCTCACACTCACTTTCACCCTATCCCTAATCCTAAACCTAAAACTATCCCAAAACCACAACCTAACCCTCATCCTCACCCTAACCCTAACACTAACCCTATCCCTAAATCTCAAACTAACCCTCACCCTCACCCTAACCCTAACACTAACCCTAAACCTAAACTTCACTCTAACCCTCCCACAAACCCTAACTCTAACCCTAAACCTCACACTCACCCTAACCCTAACCCTAACCCTAACCCTAACCCTAACCCTAACCCTCACCCTCAACCTAAACTTCACCGTAACTCTAACCCTATCCCTAACAATAACACTAACCCTAACCCTATCCTTAACCATAACCCTCACGCTGAGCCTCACCCTCACTGCAAACTTAACCCTAACCATAAAAATAAAAATAACCCTAACCCTAAACCTAACCCTAACCCTAAACCTCACCCCCACCCTCACCCTCAGCCTAACCCTAACCCTATCCCTAACCCTAACCCTAACCCTACCTGTAAACCTAACCCTAACCCTAACCTTAACACTAACACTAAACCTAACCTTAACCCTAACCCAAACCCTAACCCTAATCCTCAACCTAACCCTAAGCCTAACCCTAACCCTAACCCTAAACCTCATACTCACTCTCACCCTAAACCAAATCCTAAAGCTAACCCTATCCCTAAACCTAACCCTCAACCTAACCCTCACACTAGCCCTCACCCTAAACCTAACCCTAACCCTCACCCTAACCCGAACCATAACCCTCACCTTAACTCTCACCCTAACCTAAACCTAAACCTAACACTAACCCTAACCCTAACGATAACCCTAACCCTCACCTTCAGCCTCACCCTAACACTAACTCTAACCCTAAACCTCACCCTCACCCTAACCCAAACCCTTACCCTAAACCTCACCCTAACCCTAAATCTCACCCTCACCCTAGCCCTTACCCTAACCATAACCCTCACCTTAATCCTAACCCTCACCCTAACCCTAATCCTAACCCTAGCGCTCATCCTAACCCTCACCCTAACCCTAACCCGCACCCTCAACCTAACCCTCAGCCAAACCCTATGTCTAAACTTAAACCTAACCCTAACACACACACTCACCCACACCCTAACCCTAATCCTATCCCTAAACCTAACCCTATTCCTAAACCTCTCCCGAACTCTCACCTACCCCTAACCCTAACACTAACCCTCACTCTAACCATATCCCTCACCCTAACCCTAACCTTCACCGTAACACTTATCTTCACCCTAACACTAACCCTAACGCTAAAACTAACGCTCACAGTAATCCTCACCTTCACCCTAGCCCTCAACCTAACCCTAACCCTCATCTTCACCCTAAACCTCACACTAACCCTACCACTAATCCTCAATCTAACCCTCACCTTCACCCTAACCTAACACTGACCCTCACCCTAAACCTAACCGTCACCCTTACCGTAACCATCACCCTCAGCCTAAAACTCACATTTACACTTACCGTGACCCCCACCCTAATCCGCACCCTAACCCTAACCAACACAAAACCCTCACACTAAACCTAACCCTAACCCTCACCTTAACCATAAACCTCACCCTAACCCTAACCCTCACCCACTTACCCTCAATTAACACTAACCCTAAACCTAACACTAAAGCTCACACTAACCCTAACCCTAATCCTAAACCTCACCATAACCTAACCCTAAACCTAATCCTCACCCTCACCCTTGCCCTCACCCTAACCCTAATTCTAACCCTCACCCTCACCCTAACCATATCCCTCATCCTCACCCTAAACCACACACTAACCCTAAACCTATTCCTCAATCTAACCCTCACCCTAAGCCTAACCCTAAAATTTACCCTAAACTTAACCCTCACCCTAACCATCCCCCTAACCCTATATTTAACCCTAAACCTCACCCTCACCCTAACGCTAACACTAACCCTAAACCCCACCCTAACCCTAAACCTAACCCTCACCCACACCCTCACACTCACCGTAACTCTAACCCTAACCCTAAGAATAACACTAACCCTAAACCGAACCATCACCCTAACCCTAATCCTCACCCCCACTGTCACCCTCACCCTAACCCTAATCCTATCCCTAAACCTAACCCTAATCCTAACCCTCTCCCTAACTCTCTCCTAAACCTAACCCTAACAGTAACCATAAACCTAACCCTCAACCTAACCCTCACCCTACCCCTAACCCTAACCCTAAACCTCACCCTCACTCTAACCCTAACTCTAACCCTAATCCAAACCCTAAACCTCACCCTAACCCTAACCCTAAACCTCACCCTAACCCTCACCACAACCATGACCCTAAACCTAACCCTAACACTAACCCTAACCCTAATCCTAACCGTCACCCTAACCATAACCCTCAGCCTAACCCATACCCTCACCCTAACAATTACCATCCCCCTAAGACTAAGCCTAACCCTAACACTATCCCTCACACTAACCCTAACCCTAACCCTAACCCTAAACCTCAAACTAATCCTCACCCTCAACCTAATCCTAACACTAACCATAAACCTAACCCTCAGCCTAACCCTCAACCTAACCCTATATCTAACCCTAAACTTCATCCTCAACCTTACCCTAACCCTAACTCTAACCCTAAACCTCACCCTAACCCTAACACTCAACCGCACTCTCACCCTCACCGTAACTCTAACCCTAACCCTAACCCGAACCCGAACCATCACCCTAGCCTTAATCCTCACCCCAAACCTCACCCACAGCTTAAACCTAAGCCTAAGCCTAATCCTCACCCTAACGCTCACACTCACCCTAACTCTAACCCTAATCCTAAACCTAACCCAATCCCTAAACCTCAACCTAAACCTCACCCTCACCCTAACTCTAACACTAACCCTAAAAATAAACCTCACCCTAACCTACCCCGTAACCCTAATTCTAAACCTAAACCTCACCCTCACCCTAACCCTAACCCTAACCCTAAACCCCACATTAAACCTACCCTTCACCCTCACCCTCAACCTCACTGTAACTCTAACCCTAACCCTAACAATAACACTAACCCTAACCCTAACCCTACCCCTAACCATAATCCTCACCCTCAGTCTCACCCTCAACTCAAACTTAACCCTAACCATAACACTAAAAATAACCCTAACCCAAGCCTAACCATACCCTAACCCTAAGCCTCACCAACACCCTCACCCTCAGCCTAACCCTAAACCTAATCCTAATCCTAACCCTCACCTTAACCTTAACACTAACACTAAACCTAACACTAAAAGTCACACTAACCCTAAAACTAAACCAAACCCTAAACCTAAACCTAATCCTCAGCCTCTCCCTCACCCTAACCCAAACCCTAACGATAACCCTCATCCTAATTCTAAGCCTAACCCTAACCCTAACCCTAACCCTCAAACTCACCCTCAACCTAACCCTAATCCTAAACCTAACCTTATCCCAACCCTAAACCTCATTCTAACCCTCACCCTAACCCTAACCCTCACCCTCACCCTCAGGCTAGGCCTAAGCCTAAGCCTAAACCTAAGCCTAATTCTAATCCCAACCCTCAACCTAACCCTAACCCTAACCCTAACCCTCACCCTAACCCTAACCCTCAGCCTAACCCTAACCTACACCCTAACACTTATCCTCACCCTAACACTAATCCTAACGCTAAAACTAATGCTCACACTAATCCTCAGCTTCACCCTAGCCCTCACCCTAACCCTAACCCTCATCCTCACCCTAAACCTCACACTAACCCGAACACTAATCCTCAATCTAACCCTCACCTTCACACTAACCCTAACACTAACCCTCACCCGAACCCTAACACTCAACCTTACCGTAAACATCACCCTCAGCCTGACCCTCAGGTTTACCCTTACCGTCACCCCCACCCTAACCCGCACCATAACCTTAACCAACATCCTAACCGTCACACTAAAACTAAACCTAACCCTAAACCTCACCCTAACCATAACCCTCACCCTAACCCTAACACTCATCCTAACACTTACCCTCACCCTAACGCTAATCCTAACCCTAACACTAACGATCACACTAACCCTAACCCTCACCCTAGTCCTAAACCTCACCATAACCCTAACCATAAACCTAACCCTCACCCTCACCATAACCCTAACCCTCATCCTCACCCTAGACCTCACACTAATACTAAACCTAATCCTCATTTTAACCCTCACCCTAACACTTACCCAAACCCTAACCCTCAACCTAACCATCCCCCTAACCCTATATTTAACCCTAAACCTCACCCTCAACCGAACCCTAACACTAAAACTAAACCCCATCCTAACCCTAAACCTAACACTCACCCACAACCTCACCCTCACCTTAACTCTAACCCTAACCCTAAAAATAACACTAACCCTAAACCGAACCATCACCCTAACCCTAATCCTCACAATCTATCCCTAAACCTCAAATTACCCCTCAACTTCACCCTAACCCTAACACTAACCCTAACCCTAAACCTCAACCTAACCCTCCCCCTAACTTTAACTCTAAACCTAACCCTCACCATCACCCTCAAAATCACCATAAATCTAACCCTAACAATAACACTAACCCTATCCCTAATCCTAACCCTAAACATAACTCTCAACCTTAGCCTCACTCTCACCGCAAATTTAACCGTAATCATAACACTAACAATAACCCTAACCCTAAACCTAAACCTAATCCTCACCCCCACCCTCAACTTCAGCCTAACCCTAAGCGTATTCCTAAACCTAACCCTAACCCTAACCCTCACTGTAAACCTAACACTAACCCTAAACCTAACCCTAACCCTAACCCTAACACTAACCCTAATCCTCATCCTCATCCTCACCCTAACACAAACCCTAACCCTAAACCTCAACCTAACCCTAAGCCTAACCTTAAACCTAACCCTCAAACTCACCCTCACCCTAACCCTAATCCTAAACCTAACCCTTAACCTAACCTTCACCCTAGTCCTCAACCTAACCCTAATCCTAAACCTAAACCTCATCCTAACCCTCACCCTAACCCTAACCCTAACTTTCACCCTAACCTAACCCTCACCATCATGCTAGGCCTAAGCCTAAGACTAACCTTAACCCCAACCTCACCCTAACACTAACCCTAACTCTAACCGTAAACCTCGCTCTAACTCTAACTCTAGCCCTAACCCTAAACCTAAAACTCATCCTAACCCTAACCCTAACCCTCACCCTCAAACTCACCGTAACCATAACCCTGACCCTAAACACTAACCCAAAACTTCAACCTAAACATAACACTCACCCTCACACTAACCCTCACCCTAACACTTACCCTCACCCTAACACTAACCCTAACCCTAACACTAAACTGAACCATCACCCTGACCCTAAACCTCACCCTAAACCTAAACCTAACACTCACCCTCAACCTAGCCCTAAACCTCATCCTCAACCTAAAACTCACACTAACCCTAACACTAATCCTCAATCTAACCCTCACCCACACCCTTCCCCTAACCCTAACCCTCACCCTAACCCTAACCCTCACTCTATTGTAACCCTCAACCTCAGCCTAACCCTCACGTTTACCCTTAACATCACCCCCACCCTAACCCTTACCCTAACACTCAACCTAACCCTAACCCTAACCCTAACTCTACCTCTAAACCTCACCCTCACCATAAACCTAACTCTAACCCTAACCCTAACACTAAAGCTCAACCTAACCCTAACCCTCACTGTTACCTTAACCCTCACCCTCAGCCTAAACCTCACCTTTACCCTTACCATCATCCTCACCCTAAACCTCAACCTAACCATAAACCTCATCCTAACCCTCACCTTACCCGTAAACCTGACCATCACCTTTACCCTAACCCTCAACCTCAACCTCATGCTCATCCTAACCCTAAGCCTAAGCCTAACCCTTACCATTACCCTAACACTCACCCTCACCCTAGACCTCACCCTAACCCTAATCCTAACCCTAACCCTCAACCTAACCCTCACTCTAACCCTAACCCGCACCCTCACCCTCACCCTAACCCTAATCCTAACCCTAACCCTCAACCTAACCCTAACCCTCACCGTCACCGTAACCCTTACCCTAACCCTCACCCTAACACTAAACTTAACCCGAAACCTATCACCCTAATCCTAACCCTAACCCTCACCCTAAACATAACCCTAAACCATACCCTCACCCTAGCCCTCACCCTAACCTTAATCCTAACCCTAACCATCATCCTAGCCCTCCCCGTAACCCTAAAACTAACCCTCACCCTAACCCTAAACCTCAGCCTCAACCTCACCCTCAGCCTAATATTAAGCCTCACCCTAAACCTAACCCTAACACAAACACTCACCCTCACCCTAACCCAAATCCTAACCCTAACGATAACCCTAACCCTCCCCCTAACTCTCACCCTAATCCTAACTCTAACCCTAAACCTCACCCTCAACCTAAACCTCACACTAACCCTGACCCTAACCCTCACCCTCACCCTCACCGTAACCTTAACCTTAAACCGAACCCTAAAAATAACCCTAACCATAATCCTAACCCTCACCCTCACCATAACCGTCACCTAAACCAAACGCTCACCCTAAGACTTACCCTCACCCTAACACTTAACCCTAACCCTAACACTAACACTCACACTAACACTAACCCTAAATCTAACACTAAACCTCAACCTCACCCTAACCATAACCCTAACCGTAAACCCCACCCTAACCCTAAACCTAACCCTCACCCTAACCCTTACCCTAACCCTAACCCTACCACCAACCCTAACTCTAACCCTAAACCTCACTCTCACCCTAACCATAATTCTAACCCAAACCCTAAACCTAAATCTCATCCTAACCCTATCCCTAAGCCTCACCCTCACCCTCATCGTAATCATAACCCTAACACTAACCCTAACCCCTATCCTCATCCTAAGCCTCCCCCTAACCATAACCCTCACCCTAAGCCTCAGTCTAACCCTAACTCTAACCCTAACCCAAACCCTCACCCTAACCCTAACTCTCACCCTAACCCTCATCCTCACCCTAAACCTCACACTAAGCCTAACCCTAATCCTCAATCTAACCCTCACCCTAACCCTAACTTTAAGCCTTACCCAAAACCTAAACCTAAACCTAATCCTCCTCCTTATCTTAACCCTCATCCTCAGCCTAAACCTCACCTTTACCCTTACCATCATCCTCACCCTTAACCTCCCTCTGACCCTAAACCTCGGCCTAACCCCCACCCTAACCATAAATCTAAACATCACCCTAACCCTAACCCTCACCCTCAACCTTAAGTTCAGCCTAACCCTAAGCCTAAGCTTTACCCTTACCCTAACCTCACCCTCACCCTAGCCCTCACCCTAAAACTAATCCTAAACCTAACCCTCATCCTAACCCTCACCCTAATCCTAAACCTAACCCTCACCCCCACCCTCACTGTAACCGTAACCCTAACCCTTACCCTAATAATAACCCTAAACCTAACCCTAACCCTCATCCTAACCCTCCCCCTAACCCTAACCCTCACCCTCAGCCTCACCCTAAGCCTAACTCTAACATTAAACCTCAACCTCACCCTAACCCTAACACTAACCATAACCAAAAACCTCACCCTAACACTAATCCTAAATCTCACCCTCAACCTAGACCTTACCCTAACCCTAATCCTAACCCTAACCCTCATCCTAACCCTCCCCCTAAACCTCACCCTCACCCTCACCCTAACCCTAACCCTCACCCTCAACCTCACCCTCAGCCTAACCCTAAGCCTAAACTTAGACTTAACCTTAACACACAAACTCACCCTCACCCTAAACCTAATCGTATCCCTAAACCTAACCGTAACCCTAACCCTCCAACTAACTCTCACACTAAACCTAACCATCACCCTAACCCTAACTCTAACCCTAACCATAACCCGAAACCTCAACCTAAACCTAACCCTAACCCTCACCCTCACCTTCACCGTAACCGTAACCCTAAACCTAACCCTAACAATAACCCTAACACTAAACCTAATCCTCACCCTCACCCTCAGCCTAAACCTAAGCCTAAGCATAACCTTCACCTTAACCCTCACACACACCCTCACCCTAACCCTAATCCTAAACCTAACCATATCCCTAAACCTCGCCTAACCCTCACTCTCACCCTAACCCTAACACTATCCCTTACTATAAAACTTACCCTAACCCACCCCCTAACCCTAACTCTAAACCGAAACCTCACCCTCACCCTAACCCTAACCCTAACTCTAACCATTAACCTCACCCTAAACCTAAACCTCACCCTCAACCTCACCGTAACTCTAACCCTAACAATAACAGTAACACTAACCCTAACCCTAACCCTAACCATAACCATAACTCTCACCCTCAGCCTTACCCTCACCGCAAATTTAACCTGAACCATAACACTAACAATAACCCTAACCCTAAGCCTAACCCTAATCATAAATCTAATCCTCACACCCACCCTCACCCTGAGCCTAAACCTAAGCCTAACCCTAACCCTAACCCTAACACAAAACCTCACAGTAACCCTAAACCTAACCCTAACACTAACCTTAACCATAAACCTAACCATAAACTAACCCTAAATCTCAGACTCACCCTCACCCTAAACAAATCCCTAACCCGAACACTAACTCTAACCCTAAATCTCAACCTCATCCTAACCCTATCCCTAACCCTAAACCTAAACCTCATCCTAACCCTAACCCTCACCCTAACAATTACCCTGACCCTAACACTAAATCTAAAGTTAACACTAATGCTCACACTAACCCTAACCATCATCCTAAACCTAAACCTCACCCTAACACTAACCCTAACCCTCAACCTCACCCTAGCCCTCACCCTAACCCTAACCCTCATCCTCACCCTAAACCTCACAATAACCCAAACACTAATCCTAAATCTAACCCTCAACATCACCCTAACCCTAACCCTCACCCTCAGCCTAACCCTCAAATTTACCCTTACCATCAACCCCACCCTAACTCGCACCCTAACCCTAACCCTCACCCTAACCCTCACCCTAACCCTAACTCTACCTCTAAACCTTACCCTCTCCCTAACCCTACCTCTAAACCTAACCCTAACACTAAACCTCATCCTAACCCTAACCCTGACCGTGACTCTCACCCTCACTCTAACCCTAAATCTCACCCTAACACTTACCCTCACCCTAACACTAACCCTAACCCCAACACTAACCCTCACACTAACCCTAAACCTCACCCTAATCCTAAACCTCATGATAACCCTAACACTAACCCTAACCCGAACCATCACCCTAGCCCTCACCCTAACCCTAATTATAACCCTCACCCTCACCCTAACCCTAACTCTCATCCTCACCCTAACCTCACACTAAACCTAACCCTAATCCTCAAACTAACCCTCACCCTGCCCCTAACCCTAACCTTTACCCTAACCCTAAACCTAACCCTAACCCTCACCCTATCCCAAACCCTCACCCAAACAATTACCCTAACCCTAACACTAACCCTAACCTAACACTAACCCTCAAACCAACGCTAATCCTAACGCTAACCCTAAACCTCAACCTAACCCTCAACTCACCCTAACCCTAACACTAACCCTAACCCTCACCCTCACCCTAACCCTGCCCCTAACACTATATCTAACGCTAAATTTCACCCTCACCCTAACCCTAAACCTAAACCCCACCCTAACCCTAACCATAACCCTCAGCCTTAGCCTCACCCTCACCGCAAACTTAACCCTAACCATAACACTAAAAATAACCCTAAACCTAACCCTAACCCTCACCCTAAACCTTACCCCCACCCTCACCCTCAGCCTAACCCTAAGCCTAACCCTAACCCTAACCCTAACCCTCACCATAACCCTAACCTTAAACCTAACCCTAACACTAAACCTAAACCTAAAGCTAACCCTAACCCTAAACCTAACCCTAATCATCAGCCTCACCCTCACCCTAACCCTATCCCTCAACCTAACCCTAAGCCTAATCCTAACCCTAACCCTAACCCTCCTACTCACCCTCACCGTAACCCTAATCCTAAACCTAACCCTATCCCTAAACCTAACCCTCACCATAACCCTCACCCTAGCCCTAACTCTAAACCTAATCCTAAACCTATAACTCATCCAATCCCTCACAATAACCCTAAACCTAACCCTGGCCCTAACCCGAACCCTAACCCTCACCCTCATCCTCAGACTAAGCCTAAAACTAAGCCTAAGCCTAACACTAACCCTAACCCTTACCCTAACACTAACCCTAACATTAACCCTAACTGTAAACGTAAACCTCACTCTCACACTAACCCTAACTCTAACCCTAAACATAAACCTAAAACTCATCCTAACCCTAACCCCAAACCTCACCTTCACCCTCACTGTAACCGTAACCCTAACCCTAACCATAACAATAACCATAACCCTAACCCTCACCATAACCACAACACTTACCCTAACCCAAACCCTCACCCTAACACTTACCCTCACCCTAACACTAACCCTAACCCTGGCACTAACCCTCACACTAACCCAAACCCTAACCCTAACCTTAAACCTCAACCTAACCCTCACCATCACCCTAGCCCTAACACTAACCCTAACACTAACCCTCACCCTAACCATCCCACTAACCCTATATCTAAACCTAAACCTCACCCTCATCCTAACCCTAACCCTAACCGTAACTCTAAAACCCACCCTAGCCCTAACCCTAAACCTCACCTGCACCCTCACCCTCACCGTAACTCTAACCCTAACACTAACAATTACATTAATCCTAACCCTAACCATCGCCCTAACCCTAATCCTCACACCCAACCTTACCCTCAGCCTAACCCTAAGCCTAAGCCCAACCCTCTCCGTAACCCTCACACTCACCCTCCTCCAAATCCTAACTCTACCCTAAATCTCACCCTCACCCTAACTCTAACACTAACACTAACACTAAACCTTACCCAAACCCTAACCCTAACCCTAAACCTCACGATAACCCTCACCCTCAGCCTCACTCTCACCCTAACACTTACCCTCACCCTAACACTAAACCTAACCCTAACACTAACCTTCACACTAACCCTAACCCTCACCCTAACCCTAAACCTCACCTGAACCCTAACCCTAACCCTAAACCTCACCCTCATCCTAGCCCTCACACTAACCCTAATTCTAACCCTCACCTTAACCCTAACCCACCTCCTTACCGAAACCTCACACTAACATTAACCCTAATCCTCAATCTAACCCTCACCCTAACCCTAACCCTAACCCATACCCTAACCCTAAACCTAACCCTAACACTCACCCTTATCTTAACCCTCACCCTCAGTCTCAACCTCAACTTAACCCTTACCGTCATCCTCACCCTAACTCTCACTGTAACCCTAAACCTCATCCTAACCCTCAGCGTAACCGTAAACCTAAACATCACCCTAACCCTAACCCTCACACTCAACTTCACACTCAGTCTAACCCTAAGCATAATCCTAAGCCTTACCCTAATCATCCCCCTCACCCTATCCAACACCCTAACCCTATTCCTAACCATCACCCTAAACCTAATCCTCATCCCCAACCTCACCCTCAGCCTAAGCCTAAACCTAACCGTAAACCTCACACTCACCCTCACCCTAACCCAAATCCAAACCCTAAACCTAACCCTAACCCTAAAACTCAACCTAACCCTCACCCTAACCTTAACCCTCACACTGGCCCTAATCCTAACCCTCGACATAACCCTCACCCTAACCCTAAATCTAAACCTAAACCTCACCCTCACCATAACCATAATCCTAACCATAAACCTAAACCTGACCCCAAACCTAACCCTCAACCTCACCCTCACCCTCACCCTCACTGTAACTCTAACACTAACACTAACACTAATCCTAACCCTAAACCTAAACCTAACCCTAACCCTAACCCTAATCCTAACACTCACCCTCACCCTAACACTAATTCTAACCCTAACCTAAACCCTAATCCTAACCCTCATGTCACCATAAACCTAACCCTCATCCTAACCCTCACCCTAACCCTAACCCTAACCCTAATCCTCACCCTAACACTAACCCTAACCCTCAACCTCACACTAGCCCCCACCCTAACCCTAATCCTAACACTAATACTCATCCTAACCCTCACCCTAACTCTAACCCTAACCGTCACAATAACCCTAACCCTAATCCTAACCCTCAATCTAACCCTAACTCTCATGCTCACTGTAAGACTAACCGTAACACTCACCCTAACCCTAAACTTAAGCCAAACCCTAACTCTCACCCTCACCCTAATCCTAAACCTCACCCTAAACCTAACTTTCACCCTCACCCTCACCCTCACCCTTGGCCTAAACCTAAGCCTAACCCTAAGCCTAACCCTAACCCTCAGACTCACCCTAACACTTACCCTAATCCTAATCCTAACCCTCACCCTCACCCTAACCATAAATCTAACACTAACCCTAAACCTAAACCTCACCCTCAGCCTCACCCTAACCCTAACTGTAACGCTAAACCTCACACTCATCCTAACCCTAACCCTAACCCTAACCCTAAACCTCACCCTCACAATAGCATTCACCCTAACCCTAATCCTAAAACTAACCCTCATCCTAACCCTCACCATAAGCCTAACACTCAAACTCACCCTCACTCTAAAACTAAACCTAACCGTCAACCTAACCCTAAACCTCACCCTCACCATAACCCTTACCCTAACCCTCACTCTAACCCTGAACTTAACCCGAACCCTAACCCTCACCCTAATCCTAACCCCCACCCTCAACCTCACCCTCAGCCTAACCCTAAGCCTAACTGTAAACCTAACCCTAACACAAACACTCACCCTCACCCTAACTCTAATCCTAACACTAACCCTCCCCCTAACTCTCACCGTAAACCTCACCTTAACACTAACACTAACCCTAAACCTCAACCTAACCCTCACCCAAACCGTAATTTTAACCCTAAACCTCACCATCACCCTAACCTAACTCTAACCCTAACCCAAACCCTAAACCTCACCCTAACCCTAACCCTCACCCGCACCCTCACCCTCACTGTAACTCTAAACCTAACCATAACAATAACACTAACCCTAACCCGAACCATCACCCTACCCTAATCCTCACCCCACCCTCACTCTCAGCCTAACCATAAGCCTAAGCCTAACCCATAACCTAAACCTTACACTCACTCTCACCCTAACCCTAATCCTAAACCTAAACTTAAACCTAACCCTAACCCTAATCCTAAACCTAACCCTAATCGTCATCCTCACACTCACCCTAGCCCAATCCCTAAACTTAACCCTCACCCTAACCCTAAGCCTAATCCTCACACTCACCCTCACCCTAACCCTAATGCTAACCCTAACCCTAACCCTAACCCTCACCCTAAACCTCACCCTAGCCCTAATCCTAACCCTAATCCTAATCCTAAACCTCATCCTAACCCTCACCATAAACCTAACCAAAAACCTCACCCTCACCCTAGCCCTCACCCTAACCCTAATCCTAACCTTAAAGCTCATCCAAACCCTCCCCGTAACGCTAACCCTAGCCCTCAACCTAAACCTAACCCTCACCCTCAACCTCACCCTCAGCCTAACACTAACCTTCAACCTAACCCTCACATTCACCCTAATGGTAACCCTAATCCTAAACCTAACCCTATCCCTAAACCTCAACCTAAACCTCACCCTCACCCTAAACCTAACACTAACCCTAACCCTTAACCTCTCCATAACCCTAACTCTAACCCTAAACTTCTCCCTCAACCTAACCCTAACCCTAACCCTAACCCTCACTCTAAACCTCACCCTAACCCTAAACCTCACCCTCACCCTCAACCTCAAAGTAACTCTAACTCTAAAACCATAATCCTCACCATCATCCTCAACCTCACCGCAAACTTAACCCTAACCATAACACTAACAATAACGGTAACCCTAACCCTAACCCTAACCCTAAGACTAATTCTCACCCTCCCCCTAACCCTAACCCTATGCCTCACCCTAACCATAAACTTCACCCGAATCCTAACTCTCACACTAACCCTAACCCTCAGCCTAACCCTAAACCTAAACGTAACCCTAACCCTAACCCTCACACTCACCCTCCCCCTAACCACCCCCTAACCGAATATGTAACCCTAAACCTCACCCTCACGCTAACCCTAACCCTAACACTAAACCCCATCCTAACCCTAAACTTAACCCTCACCCGCACCCTCACACTCACCGTAACACTAACCCTAACCCTAACAATAACACTAACCCTAACCCAACCATCACCCTAACCCTAATGCTCACCCCCACACTCACCCTCACCGTAAACCTAATCCTAAACCTAGCCCTATCCCTAAACCTCAACCTAAACTTCACCCTCACCCTAACCCTAACACTAACCCTAACCCTAATCCTCAACCTAACCCTCCCCTTAACACTAACTCTAACCCTAAACATCACACTGACTTTCACCGTAACCCTAACCCTAACGCTAAACCTCTCATTAAACCTCACCCTAACCGTAACCCTCACCCCCATCCTCAACCTCACCGTAACTCTAACCCTAACCATAACAATAACACTAACCCCAAACCTAACCATATCCATAACCCTCAAGCTCAGCCTAATCCTCACCACTACCTTAACTCTAACCATACCACAAACAATAACCCTAACCCTAACCCTAATACACACACCCACCCTCACCCTAAGTCTAACCCTAAACCTAACCCTAACCCTAACCATAACCCTCACTGTAACTCTAACCCTAACCCTAAACCTAACACTAAACCTAACCCTAATCCTCAGCCTCACCCTCACCCTACCCCAAACACTAACCCTAACCCTCACCGTAACCCTAATCCTAACCCTTACCCTAAACCTAACCCATACACTCACCCTCTCCCTACCCCTAATCCTAAACCTAACCATATCCCTAACCCTAACCCTCACCCTCATCCAAAACCTCAAAGTAACTCTAAATCTAAACCTAACAATAACACTAACCCTAACCCTAACCATAACCCTCAACCTCAGCCTCATCCTCACCGCAAACTTAACTCTAACCATAATACTAACAATAACCCTAACCCTAACATTAACCGTAATCCTCACCCCCACCCTCACCCTCAGCCTAACCATAAGCCAAACCCTAACCGTAACTCTAACACTAACCCTCACCGTAACCCTAACCCTAAACCTAACCCTAAACCTAAACCTAAGCCAAACCCTAACACTAAACCTAAATCTAATCCTCAGCCTCACTCTCACCCTAAACCAAAACCTAACCCTAACCCCCAACCTAACCCTAAACCTAACCCTAACCTAACCATAACCACAACCCTCACTGTAACTCTAACCCTAACCCTAACCCTAACCCTAAACCTAACCCTAATCCTCAGCCTCAACCTCACCCTAAACCAAAACCTAACCCTAACCCTAACCCTAAACCTAAGTCTAACCCTAACCCTAACCCTCACACTCACCCTCACCCTAACCCTAAACATAAACCTAACCCTATCCCTAACCCCAACCCTCACAGTCAGCCTCAACCTAGCCCTCACCCTAACCCTAATCCTAAACCTAAACCTTATCCTAACCCTCACCCTAACCCAAAACCTAACCCTCACCCTAACCCTAAACCTAAGCCTCACACTCATGATCAGCCAAAGCCTACACCTAAGCCTAAACCTAAGCCTAACCCTAACCCTAACCCTCACCCTCACCCTTATCCTAACAATAACCCTAACTCTAACCCTAAACCTCACCCTTACCCTAACCCTAACTCTAACCCTAACAGTGAACCTAAACCTCATCCTAACCTTAATCCTCACACACACCCTAACCCTTACCCTAATCCTAATCCTTTCACTAAGCCTAACCCTCACCCACACCCTAACCCTAACTCTAACACTAACCCTAACCCTAACCCTCACCCTCAGGCTCACCCTAACCCTAACTCTAACCCTAAACCTAAAGCTCACCCTAACCCTAACCTTAAACCTAACGCCAAACCTCACCCTAACCCTAATCCTAAACCTAACGCTCATCCAAACCCTCCCCATAACCCTAACCCTAGCCTTCACCCTAACCATAACCCTCAAAGTCTCCCTCATCCTCAGCCTAACCCTAAGGCTAAACCTAACCCACACCCTAACCCTCACACTCAACCTCACACTAACCCTAAGCCTAAACCTAACCCTATCCCTAAACCTCAACCTAAACCTCAGCCTCACCCTAAACCTAACACTAACCCTAACCCTGAACCTCACCCTAACTGTCCCCCTAACCCTAACTCTAACCCTAAACCTCACCCTCACCCAAATCCTAACCCTAACCCTAAACCTCACCCTAAACCTCACCCTAACCCTAAAACTCACACTCACCCAAAACCTCAAAGTAACTCTAACTCTAAACCTAAAAATAACCCTAAATAACACTAACCCTAAACCTAATCCTAACCATAACCCTCACCCTCACCGCAAACTTAACCCTAACCATAACACTAACAATAACACTAACCCTAACACTAACACTAATCCTCACCCCCACCCTCACCCTCAGCCTAACCCTAAGCCAAACCATAACCCTAACCCTAAACCTAACCCTCACTGTAACTCTAACCTTAAACCTAACTCTAACCCTAAACCTATCCCAAACCTGAACCCTAAACCTAACCCTAATCCTCAGCCTCAACCTCACCCTAACCCAAACCCTAACCCTAACCCCCACACTAACCATAAGCCTAACCCTAAACCTAAACCTAACCCTCACACTCACCCTCAACCTAAACGTAATCCTAAACATAACCCAGTCCCTAACCCTAACCCTCACCCTCAGCCTCAACCTAGCCCTCACCCTAACCCTAAATCTAAACCTAACCCTAAACCTAAACCTCATCCTAACCATAAACCTAACCCTCACACTCACCCTAACTCTACACCTAAACCTCAGCCTAACCCTAACTCTAACAATAACCCTAACCCTAACCCTCACCCTCAGCCTCACCCTAACCCTAAACCACAACCTCACCCTAACCCTAACCCTCACCCTAACCCTAACTCTACGCATAAACCTCACCCTAACCCTAACCCTCAGGCACACCCTGTCCATCGGTGTAACCCTAGGCCTAACCCTAACCCTAATCCTAACCCTCACACTAACTCTAACACTTACCCTCACCCTAACCCTAACCCTCAACCTCACCCTCACCCTCAGCTTAACCCTAAGCCTAAGCCTAACCCTAACCCTAACACTCACCCTAAACCTTACCCTAATCCTAATCCTAACCCTAAGCCTAACCCTCACCCTCACCCTAACCCTCACCCTAACCCTAAACCTAACCCTAATCCTCAGCCTCACCCTCACCCTAACCCAAACCCTAACCCTAACCCCCAGCCTAACCCTAAGCCTAAACCTAACCCTCACACTCACCCTCACCCTAAACCTAATCCTAAACCTAAACCTTTCCCTAACCCTAACCCTCAACCTAAGCCTCAACCTAGCCCACACCAGAAACCTAAATCTAACCCTAACCCTAACCCTAAACCGCATCCTAAACCTAAACATAAGCCTCACCCTCACCCTCACCGTAACTGTAGCTCTAACCCTAAGAGTAACCCTAACTCTAGCCCTATTCCTCACACTTACCTTAAGCCTCACCCTAACCCTAACCCTCAACCTAACACTTAACCTCACCCTAACACTAACTCTAACCCTAAGACTAAACCTCACACTATCCCTAACCATTACACTAAACCTTATCCTCACCCTAACCCTAACCCTAACCCTCACCCTCAACCTAACCCTTACCCTAAACCTAACCCTCATACTCACCCTAAACCTCACAATAACCATAACACTAATCCTCAATCTAACCCTCACCCTCGCCCTACCCCTAAACCTAACCCTCACCCTAACCCTAAACTTTACCCTAACCCTCACCCTAACCCTAACTCTACACCTAAACCTCACCCTAACCCTAACTCTAATACTAACCCTAACCCTAACCCTCACCCTCAGCCTCACCCTAACCCTAAACCACAACCTCACCCTAACCCTAACCCTAAACCTAATGCTAAACCTCACCCTAAACCTAACCCTAAAACTCACCCTCACCCTAGTCCTGATTCTAACCCTAACCCTAACCCTAACAATCATCCAAACCCTCCCCATAACCCTAACACTAGCTGTCACCCTAACCCTAACCCTCAAACTCACACTCACCCTCAGCCCAAACCTACGCCTAAACCTAAACCTCACCCTAACCCTCACACTCACCCTCACCCTAAACCTAATCCTAAACGTAATCCTATCTCTAAACCTCAACCTAAACCTCACCCTCACCCTAAACCTAACACTAACCCTAACACTGAAACTCACCCTAACCTTCCCCCTAACCCTAACTCTAACCCTAAACCTCACCCTCACCCTAACCCTAACCCGACCCCTAAACCTTACCCTAACCCTAACCCTCACCCTCACCCAAAACCTCAAAGTAACTCTAACTCTAAACCTAACAATAACCCTAACCCTAACCCTAACCTTAACCCTAAACATAACCCTCACCCTCAGCCTCACCCTCACCGCCAACTTAACTCTAACCATAACACTAACAATAACCCTAACCGTAACACTAACTCTAATCCTCACCTCCACCCTCACCCTCAGCCTAACCCTAAACCAAACCCTAACCCTAACTCTAACACTAACCCTCACCGTAACCCTAACCCTAAACCTAACCCTAACCCTAAACCTAACCCAAACCCTAAACCTAAACCTAAAACTAATCCTCAGCCTCACCCTCAACTTAACCTAAACCCTAACCCTAACCCCCACCCTAAACCTAAACCTAACCCTAACCATAACCATAACCATAACCCTCATTGTAACTCTAACCCTAACCCTAACCCTAACCCTAAACATAACCCTAACCCTAACCCTAACTATAGCCCTCACTGTACCTCTAACCCTAACCCTAAAACTAATCCTAAACCTAACCCTAATCCTCAGCCTCACCCTCACCCTAATCCATACCCTAACCCTAACCCTCACCCTAACTCTAAGTCAAACCCTAACCCTAACCCTAAACCTCACACTCACCCTCACCCTAAACCTAATCCTAAACCTAAACCTCTCCCTAACCCCAACACTCACATTCAGCCTCAACCTAGCCCTCACCCTAACCCTAATCCTAACCCTAAACCTCATCATAACCCTCACAATAACCCTAACCCTAACCCTCACCCTAACCCTCACCATAACCCTCACCCTCATGCTCAGCCAAAGCCTACACCTAAGCCTAAACCTAAGCCTAAACCTAACCCGAACCCGAACCCTCACCCTAACCCTAACCCTAAACCTAACTCTAACCCTAAACCTCAACCTCACCCTAAACCTAACTCTAACCCTAACCCTGAACCTAAACCTAAACCTAAACCTAACCCTCACACACACCCTAACCCTTACCCTAATCCTAATGCTTTCACTAAGCCTAACCCTCACCCACACCCTAAACCTCACCCTAACCCTAACTCTAACACTAACCCTAACCCTAACCCTCACCCTCAGCCTCACCCTAACCCTAACTCTAACCCTAAACCTCAACCTCACCCTTACCCTAACCCTAAACCTAACGCTAAACCTCACCCTAACCCTAACCCTAAAACTCACCCTCACCCTAGCCCTCACCCTAACCCTAATCCTAACCCTAACGCTCATCCAAACCCTTCCCATAACCCTAACCCTAGCCCTAAACCTAACCCTCAAAATCTCCCTCACCCTCAGCCTAACCCTAAGCCTAAACCTAACCCTCACCCTAACCCTCACATTCAACCTTCCCTAACCCTAATCCTAAACCTAACCCTATCCCTAAACCCCAACCTAAACCTCCCCCTCACCCTAAACCTAACCCTAACCCTAACCCTGAACCTCATCCTAACTGTCCCCCTAACCCTAACTCTAACCCTAATCCTCACCCTCACCCTAACCCTAACCCTAACCCTAAACCTCACCCTAAACCTCACCCTAACCCTAACCCTCACCGTCACCCAAAACTTCAAAGTAACTTTAACGCTAAACCTAACAATAACACTAACTCTAACCCTAACCCTAGCCATAACCCTCACTCTCAGCCTCACCCACACCGCAACCGTAACCCTAACCATAACACTAACAATAACCCTAACCCTATCCCTAACCCTAACCCAACCCTGACCCTCACACTCATCGTCACCGTAAACTAAATCCTAAACCTAACCCTATCCCTAACCCTAACTCTCACCCTAAGCCATAACCTAGCCCTCACCCTAACCCTAAATCTAACTCAAACCTTAAACCTAAACCTCATCCTAACCCTAAACTTAACCCTCACCCTCACCCTCACCGTAACCGTAGCCTTAACCCTAACAGTAACCCTAAATCTACCCATAACCCTCACCATTACCATAACCCCCACCCTAACACTAACCCTCACCCTAACACTTATCCTCACCCTAACACTAACTCTAACCCTAACACTAACCCTCACACTATCCCTAACCATCACCCTAAACCTAATCCTCACCCTAACCCTAACCCTAACCCTCACCCTCAACCTAACACTCAAAATAAACCTATAAACCTAACCCTCATCCTCACCCTAAACCTCACAATAACTCTAACACTAATCCTCAATCTAACCCACACCCTCACCCTATCCCTAAACCTAACCCGCAACCTAACCCTAAACCTCACCCTAATTCTCACCCTAACCCTAACTCTACCCCTAAACCTCACCCTAACCCTCTCCCTCACGCTCACCCTCTCCCTCAGTGTAACCCTAAGCCTAACCCTAACCCTAACCCTAACCCTCACACTAACTCTAACCCTTACCCTCACCCTAACCCTCAACCTAACCCTAACCCTCACGCTCACTGTAACCCTAACCCTTACCCTCACCCTAACCCTAACCTTCACCCTCACACTCACCCTCAGCGTAACCCTAAGCTTAAGCCCAACCCTAACCCTAAACCTCACCCTCACCCTAACACTCACCCTAACCCTAACTCTAACACTAAACCTAACCCTCATCCTCAGCCTCACCCTAACCCTAACTCTAACCCTAAACCTCACCCTCACCCTAACTCTAACCCTAAACATAACCCTAAACCTCACCCTAAGCCTAACCATAAATCTCACGCTCATCCTAGCCCTCAACCTAACCATAATCCTTACCGTAATACTAATCCTAACCCTCCCCTAACCCTAACCTTAAGCCCCACCCTAATCCTCAACCACACCCTCACACTCAGCCTAACCCTAAGCCTAACCCAAACCCTAACGCTAACCCTAACCCTCACCGTAAACCTAACCCTATCCCTAACGCTAACCCTAAACCTAAACCTAACCCTAATCCTCAGCATCATCCTCACCCTTACCCAAACCCTAAACCTAACCCTCACCCTAACCCTAAGCCTAAGCCTAACATAACCATAACCCTCACACTAACCCTCACCCTAACCCTAACCCTAAGCCTAACTTAACCCTAAACCTAAACCTCACCCTATCCCTAACTCTAACATTAATCCTAACCCTAACCCTCACCCTCAGCCTCACCCTAACCCTAACTCTATCCTTAACCCTAACACTAAACCTCACCCTAAGCCTAAGCCTAACCCTAACCCTCACCGTAACCGTAACACTAACCCTAACCCTAAAAATAACCCTAACCCTATCCCTATCCCTCACCCTAACCATAACCCTCACCTTAACCCTAACCCTCACCATAACACTTACCCTCACTCTAACACTAACCTAACCCTCACACTAACCCTCACACTAAACCTAACCCTCACCCTAATCCTAAACCTCACCCAAACCCTAACCCAAACCCTCACCCTCACTGTAGCCCTCACCCTAATCCTGATTCTAACCCTCACCCTCACCCTAAACCTAACCCTCATCCTCACACTAAACCTCACACTGACCCTAACCCTAATCCTCAATCTAACCCTCACCCTACCTCTAACCCTAATCCTTACCCTAACCCTAAACTGAACTTTAACACTCACCCTAATCTTAACCTTCACCCTCAGCCTAAACCATACCTTTACCCTTAGCATCTTCCTCACCCTGAACCTAACCCTAACCCTAAACCTCATCCTAACCCTCACCCTCACCCTAAACCTAACCCTCATCCTCACACTAAACCTCACACTGACCCTAACCCTATTCTTCAATCTAAAACTCACCCTACCTCTAACCCTAACCCTTAGCCTAACCCTAAACTGAACTTTAACCCTCACCCTTATCTTAACCTTCACCCTCAGCCTAAACCATACCTTTACCCTTAGCATCTTCCTCACCCTAAACCTCACCCTAACCCTAAACCTCATCCTAAACCTGACCCTAACAATAAACCTAACCATCCCCCTAACCCTAGCCCTCACCCTCAACCTCAAGCTCAGCCTATCCCTAAGCATAAGCCTAAGCCTAAGCCTAACCCTCACCCTCACTGTAACTCTAACCCTAACCCAAACAATAAAACTAATCCTAAGCCTAAACCTAACCCTAACCCTAACCCTACCCTAATCCTAACACTCACCCTCACCCTTACCCTAACC